>NC_132889.1:3377782-3422782 GCF_030463535.1 Salminus brasiliensis | reverse complement strand
GCATTGCCAGATTATGAGGGAATGCTATCAAGGCTATACGGTGTGGTTAATCCCATAAGTTGTTTTTGGACTGAAGTGAGAAATCGGCATAAACAGAAGGGCTGGACGTGTTGTGATCTTCCATGCAAGCGCTAGCCTGGCTGCATATGGCCATATCCATAAAGCCTGCTGCAGTAATCTGGGAGGGAATGTGTGCTGATAGGCTGCGCCGATATGAACAGCGGGGTGTGTGTTTCTTCCACGGACGGGAAGCTGTTGGCTTTTTGAGAAATGCGACACAGTCCAGAGCACTGGACTTCCTGAGCCTGGCCAGCGTCACCCCCACCCACCCACCCATTGAGTCCTCCAACAGATTTGCTAATCTCATCCCACTGTAATGGAGGGAGAGGGGAATGACAAATCAGATTAGGCTGTTGATTCATGGCTGCTTTTATGGTCTAAGAGTGTGTGTGTGTGAGTAGGGGTGTGTGAGTGTATGCAGAAGTGGCGAGGTTCGTTGTGTTGTTTTTTCTCAATGGACTTGTGGGCTGATGAAATCAGAAATAGCAGAGTTTTGAGGAAAGCAAGCATCGGCTCTGGTGACGCTACCGTGATTACTCAGCGATGCTGAGCACTCCTGATATATGTGGGCTGTGGTTTTGCATCACCCTGACCGTACTCTCAGCAGGGCAGGCCATGCTGACCTTCAGTACGAGCCTTGTTAGAGTACAATAAATGGACAAAAGTATTGGGACACCTTCTCATTCAGTGCTTCTTCTGAATTCAAGGGTATTAAAGAAGTTAATCCTGCTTTTGTTGGAGTAACTGCCTCTACTGTCCAGGGGGAAAGGCTCCTACCAGATTTCAAAGGTTTCGTGCATTGCTGTGAGGATTCGATTGCATTCAGCGACAAGTGCTGTCCTTACTGAGGTTGGATGTGGGATCACCACCCCTCTTCGTCCCCATCTCATCCCAAAAGTATTGGATGGAGTGCCATTGTCATCATTCCAGCTCAATGCTGGGGGGCTTTGTACTCCTCTAGCCCAGGTGTAGCATTAGGCATGGTGCCATTAGGTTCCCGTCTATCTGCTGCAGGGGGTATAAGCAGCGCTTCTCTACAGGGACTAGACAAGCTGTGAGTGTCTGTGTGTGTGTGTGTGCATTTGCACATCTCTGTTAGCAACAGGTGCAAGTTAAAGTGTCTGATTGCATTCATTAGAAGGGTAACAATCCATGGCAGACCATGGCCCTCCTATAGCACTGGTTAGCCTACTCCTAGGGATTTGCTAACCTTATCGTCCTAGTCCACGAATAGCATCGCTGTCCACTAATTTACAGGCCGCCCTCCAACCTTTTTCCCCAAATTCCAGTGGACTGTTTCCATTAAGAAGGCAGATCTGATTATTTATCACTCACACAATCTTTCATAAAGTGTGTTTTTGTTGTCACGTAGCGCAGGGATGACTGCGCCTCTCTGTGTGTGTATCTGACCATTGATCTATTTTTATAATCCAACAGCATGACTTCCGAACATCCTTTCAGAGCCCTCTACAGGCCGTCAATACTGAACTGGAGGGCACACATGCTTCCAGACATCACACACCCACACTGCTCTTGGCAGTCAGCAGGAATGCTTTATGTATGTGTGTGTGTGTGAAGATACAACATTCAAGCCTCCCCCCACCACCCCACCACCCCCAAGGCCCCCCACCAGAGCTCTTCAGAAGCTTGTGGTCGCTGCCATTTCAGTGCGAAAATGTCTTTTGATGAGCGTGTTTTTTTAATGGTAAATGGGAATTAGATGCCAAATCCCCTCAAGCTGTAGCACTGAAGCTAGGTTTTCTCCACGCTACAGTCAAAAACACATTATTTTCCTGCGGTTTCTGTATCAGAGAATCAGAGAGACATGGGCAGATGACAGCTGAGGTGCTGCGGGGGCCAGCCGAGCAGGTCTCATTGAGGTTAATGACTGGATCGCTGTTCTCATGTATGGCTCTTCTGATTTAAGGCCTTTATTCAGCGAAATAACCTTCAGACGTTCTAAGGATCGCATCCACTTACAAGTACAGTGGTGCGTGTAGACAGGTTTACAGCATATAACCACCTCCAGAGAGACTGATTTACTATATACCGCTTAGAAATAGCTAAAAGTATGTCAGATGTGCTGGTTTTAGAACATACACTGACCTGTAGGGTTTGTTAGTGCAGTACAGCCTCTTTGAGTAACACCAAAGCATCTCTCCCATTGGCTCCTGGCCCAGTAGAATGGGCTAGTAGGACATACTTGTCCACAAGTATTGGCTAATAGGTCCTACTTCTCCACCAACATTGGCTAATAGCTCATACATCTCCACTATTATGGGCTAGTAGGGCATGCTTGTCCACAAGTTCTGGCTAGTAGTTACTTCTCCACTATTATTGGCTATTAGGCTATGCTTTTATGCTATGATTGGCTAATAAGTCATACTTGTTCACTAGTACTGGCTAATAGGTCATAAATCTCCACTAGCATTGGCTGTTATGTCATACGTCTATGCTATGATTGGCTAATATGTCATCCTTCTATGCTTTAATTGGCTTATAGCTCATACGTCTCGACTAGAATGGGCTAGTAGTGCATACTTGTCCACAAGTATTGGCTAATAGGTCATACTTCTCCAATATAATTGGCTATTAGGCCATCCTTCTATGCTATGATTGGCTAATAGGTCATACTTGTTCCACTAGAATTGGTTAATAGGTCATACTTCAATACTCGGATGGGCTAATGGGGCATACTTTGCCACTAGAATTGGTTAATAGGTCATACTTGCTCACTAGTACTGGCTAATAGGTCATAAATCTCCACTAGCATTGGCTATTATGTCATACGTCTATGCTATGATTGGCTAATAGGGCATATCTTCTCCACAAGAATTGGCTAATGGGTCATACTTGCCTACTAGTATTGGCTAATAGGTCATAAATCTCAACTAGCATTAGCTAATATGTAATACGTTTCCACTAGAACTGGCTAATTGTTCATACTTCTCCACTAGAATTGGCTAATATGTCATACTTATATGCCAGGATTGGCTAATAGCCCATACTTGCCCACTAGAATTGGCTAATAGGCCATCCTTCTATGCTACCATTAGCTATTATGTCATACTTCTCCATTAAAATTGGCTAATAGGTCATACTATCTATGCTAGGACTAGTAACCCTCATGATGTGCTAGGACTGCCAGTATGCTGCTGGAATATGGGTGGGATAAATAAGCCCTTCCTCTCCAAGACTCTTTGGGCTTCTCCACCTGTACTCCACATTCACTTGTTCATATTTCTCTAAGCTGGAAGTTCATCCTAAGTTTGAAAACAATAGGCTATTTTCATTCACATGCCTCCAGAAATCCCCAGGAAGGAACAAGTTCCAGAGGCCATGAATATTCCAGTTTGATTAGCATAGCTTTAGCATCCCTCCTGCCTTTTGGCCTGCTCACCTCTCAAGAAGCATGAATCTTTCATCGGCCAGTCCTTTTTAAGCGTGTGCCATCACTCCTATTTGCTCCTCTAATTACTCTGAATGTAATTATTTATGTAAATATCAGTGTTTTCACAGGGCTATCGAGCGGAAGCGTGTGTGTGTGTGTGCTGCGTGAGCGAGGGACGAGTGTTGACACTTCCTTCCATTAGGCGATAAAGTAATGGCCGTCTCAAGTGCTCATGTTTGTTTGCCAGCACACAGTGTGTCTCTGAAGTGTAATCGAGTTTTTTACGGCTACATTTATTTACACGGTGGGTAGGTGAAATAAAAGTCAGGAACTTTCCGCAAAGTTAGACTAGACGAGTCGGAAATGAGGACGAGGATCTGCATCACTCTTTAGCATTGGACATGGACGCTTTCCTTGGAACCTGGAATCCTTCTATGCCACTATTAGCTAATAGGTCATCTTTTTATGCTAGTATTGGCTAATAGACCATATTTCTCCACTAGTATTGGCTAATAAGTCATTGTTCTCCACTAGAATTTGCAAATAGGTCAAACCTCTATGGTAGATTTAGCTAATATGCCATAGGTATCCACTAGAATTGGCTAATAGGTCAATAAAATGGCATATCTCTCCACTTGTATTGGCTAACAGACCATACTTCTCCACTAGTATTGGCTAGTGTGCCATATGTATCCACTGGAAGTAGCTAATCGGTCATACATCTATTCTAGGATTGGCTGAAGTGTAATGCTTCGCTAAATTTGGTTAATATACTTATTGGTTAATATACTTTTCCACTAGGACTGGCTAATAGATCATACTTCACCACTTGTTTTGGCTGATGTGCCATACGTATCCACTAGAATTGGTTAATAGATCATACTGCTATGCTAGTAGTGGCCTATAGGTCATACTTCTCAACAAGAATTAGCTAATATGTCATTTTTCTTAACTAGTTTTGGCTAACAGGTCATACTTTTATGCTGTGGATGGCTAATATGCTATACCTCTTCACTAGTATTGGCTAATAGGTCATCCTTCTATGCTAGGATTGACTAATAGACCATACTTCTCCACTAGAGTCATTGTTCTCCTCTAGAATTTCTATGGTAGGTTTGGCTAATATGCCACATGTATCCACTAGAATTGGCTAATACATCACACTTTAATGCTGTGATTGGCTAATATGCCATACCTCTTATCTTGTTTTGGCTAATAGTTCATACTTCTCCACTAGTATTGGCTAACGTGCCATATGTATCCACTAGAATCAGCTAATAGACTATGCTAGGATTGGCTGAATTATAATGCTTTAGTAGAATTGGTTAATATGTCATACTTCTACACCAGTATTGGCTAACAGGTCATACTTTTATGCGGCGAATGGCTAATATGCCATACCTGTTCACTAGTACTGGCTAATAGGTCATACTTCTCCCCTAATGTTTGCTAATAGGTCATACGTCTCAACTAGAATTGGCAAATAATTGATACTTCTATGCTAGATTTGGCTAATGTCATACTTCTCCACTAGTATTGGCTGATATGTCATACGTCTCCACTGGAATTGGCTAATAGGTCCTACTTCTCAACTAGAATTGGCCAATAGGGCATACTTATATATGCTAGTATTGGCTAATAGGTCATAGACTACATGTCCATAACGATGGTTAGGATTAGTACCACTCTTTTGCCTTTGATATGGACTTGCCCTGGAACCTGTCCACAGATGAATGGTCTGAATATTGAATATAGTCTGAATATCGACTGAGGGGGCTAGGCTGAACTTCTCAAAGAGTGCTAGGCTCAGTTTTTGGCCTCTTATATCCAAACGAAGTCTCTGCGGCCAGTGGAGCTGACATTAGATGAGCAATCTAGTGCTGAACCTCGCAATAAATATAAGTCATTGTGTTTGTATAGACTCATTTTTATCCACCGTGAGCTACCCCAAGAGTCTGGTGGCTTCTCTGAGTCTTCTGCAGAGATATTATTACCCTTGATCTATCAAGAGATTGTTTGGTAAGAGAAAAGAAAAATATCCAACAGCAGACGCTATGGTAACCATTTCGTTGCAATCTCTAGGCTGAAGATTGGTGCGAGTGTGGTCTGCCACGATGATATTTGACCATGAATGACCATTATATTCATTTTGATCTAGAATGGCTCAATATCAGCAGCAAATTGCCAAGGTCCACCAAGGATGAGGCAGCTCGTAGATGAAAGAGAAAAGATGTCTCGGCTCTGTGTTCTCGCCCTTTGACCTCATCTCTTTGGTTCCATCAGCATACAGCCGCTGCTACCGTGGAATGAGCCAGGGCTTTTTATTTCAAGCTCAGAAATTGACAACACAGTCATCTCGTAAGTCCGGGTCTGTAGATTATACAATCATACCGTCCTAAATCAAGAAGGATTGCACTGAAATGAGGCACAGTCCTCTTGTAAGTGCTTATAGGGGAACATTCAACACTGTTCTTACTGAACTATGCTGCAGGATGTCAGAACTTAAAAACAGGAGCTGTAAGGCACTAGGCAACGGAAAAAAGTTCTGAACAATGTGATGAGCAATGAAGGAAGCCTGGGAAAGCCTGTGAAAGCCTCCAAATCAATCCCAAAGATCTAACTAACCATCCCAACAATCTCTAACAAACATCAAATATTCTAATGTTGGAATATTAATCTTCAACCGCCCCATAAAAAAATGGACAAGTCAAACGAGTTAGTGTGAATAAGGGAAAACCTTCTAGAACAGTGTGAATGGGTGAGAACTTTCTAGAACAGTGTAAAGTGAAAAAGAAGGTTCAAACTGAGGAGAACAGGAAGCTGTTTCTGAGACAGTGTGAATGGGGAGAACATTGTAGAACAGTGTGATTTTGGAGAACATTGTAGAACAGTTTGAATTTGGAGAACATTGTAGAACAGTGTGAATAGGGAGAACATTGTAGAATAGTGTGGATGGGGAGAACATTGTAGAACAATGTCAATTTGGAGAACATTGTAGAACAGTGTGAATGGGGAGAAGATTGTAGAACAGTGTGAATTTGGAGAACATTGTAGAACAGTGTGAATGGGGAGAACATTGTAGAACAGTGTGAATAGGGAGAACATTGTAGAACAGTGTGAATGGGGAGAACATTGTAGAATAGTGTGGATGGGGAGAACATTGTAGAACAATGTGAATTTGGAGAACATTGTAGAACAGTGTGAATGGGGAGAACATTGTAGAACAGTGTGAATTTGGAGAACATTGTAGAACAGTATGGATGGGGATGAACATTGTAGAACAGTATGAATTTGGAGAACGTTGTAGAACAATGTGAATTTGGAGAACATTGTAGAACAGTGTGGATGGGGAGAACATTGTAGAACAGTGTGAATTTGGAGATCATTGTAGAACAGTGTGAATTTGGAGAACATTGTAGAACAGTGTGAATTTGGAGAACATTGTAGAACAGTGTGAATTTGGAGAACATTGTAGATCATTGTGAATGGGGAGAACATTGTAGAACAGTGTGAATTTGGAGAACATTGTAGAACAGTGCGAATGGGAAGAACATTGTAGAACAGTGTGAATTTGGAGAACATTGTAAAACAGTGTGAATTTGGAGAACCTTGTAGAACAGTGTGAATTTGGAGAACATTGTAGATCAGTGTAAAATAGGGGAAATAATCTAGAACAGTGAATATGCAAAAGCATATTTTGAAGGATGTTCTGAACAGAATAAAAGGGGGAATGGGGGAGAACATTCCCCAACATGAATTAGGAATTTCAGGAGAACACTCTAGAACTGTGTGAATGTGTAGGACATTCTAGAACACTAAATGTGGAACATAATGTACAATGTGTGAATGTGGAAATGAGGACCAACATCCTAGAACAGTATGAATGCTGGAAAAGACTGTACAGTGGTGTGGATAGGAAGAACAATCTAGAACAGTGCAAATAGTCTGGACTTTTAGAACAGTCAGATTGGGGAACATATCAGGAAGATTCTAGAGCAATGTGAATAGAATGTTCTAGAACAGTGTGAATAGGGAGCACATTGTGGAATAGTCTAAATGGGGAGACATATCTAGAACATTGTGGCTATAGAAAACATCCACAGCAGTTTGAACAGGAAAACAGTCTAGAACATGGTGAATAAGAAGAACAGTGTGAACTGGAGAAGAAGGGGGATATGTTTCTAGAACAGTGGGAATGGGTGGAACATTGCAGATCAGTGTGAAATAGGGAAAACTGTCTAGAACCGTGTAAATAGGCGAGAGCGAACTTGAAAGATAATGTGATTATGGAGAACATTCTTGCACTGTCTGAATTTGGAGAACATTGCAGGAGCGCATAGTGGAATAGTCTAAGTGGGGGAGAACTTTCTAGAATACTTCTACAGCCGTTTGAACTGAGAAATAAAGAGAACATTCTGAGACAGTATTGAAGGGGAGGTCTTATTCTAGAACAGTGTGAATGGGGAACCCCTTGTACAACAATGTGAATGAGGCTTGAGAGGAGAACTTGGGGAGAACACTGTAGAGAGTGAAGGTCGACTGTTCGTTGTTCTACAAATGTTGAGAGTGTACTAGAAGAGCCTAGTTGGGGTGAGCGTTCTAAAACTATGGTGAGAACTTTCTAGAATGGTCTGAATGAGGAGAACATATTTGAAGAACCGTTCTAGACACCACATTCTAGAACCACACACACAGATATGGTAAACCAACCCGGCGTTTGGATTTGCTGGTGCTTTTTACATCGACTTTGGACTTCCAGCCCTGGCTCTGCTTTCAAAGATCTCCTGCAGGTTTTAGCTCCAGCCCTTTACCCATACACCACTAACTCAGCTCAAGCGCACCCCAGGAAAAGTGTGTTAGATTAGTGTGGGAACTAAGGTCTGCTGGAGGGGGGTCTCTCCAGGAGCGGCGCTGGAGAACCCTATTATAGACTGTAGCTGCCCGTGAAAAATTCGCTGCAAAGGGCAAAATATTCATAGCACGGAATAACATACATGCGGAGCTGTGCGCAGCCCATGGATGTCTGGGATGGGTCGGTATCCTCATGCTTCCCAGAATTCACAGCACGCTCTGTAGTGTCCGCCTGGCTCTCCAAGGGGAGGCACTCACCTTGTGTTTCCTCTGAAGAGCTATGTGGCATGAGCCGTGTTCCTACCCTTCCCGAGTGTTTCCTCCTGACCTGCTTCCAGATGCAGGCCCCTTGGCAGGCGTCTCCCAGAGCGAGCGGAGGGATATAGCTACAGCCAGAGTCCCCTTTGATCAAAGGCCAGCGCTTCTGCCGAATTCGGTTAGTGAGCGAGGTGGCAGCGCAGACGTGTGGGACAATAGGATGCAGGACTGATTTGCACGGAGAAAAGGGCACAGCGAACCCAATCTGCACTTGCTGCACGTTCCGGTAACGATCATGAGATGCCATTTGGTGTCTGGCTGGAAAAAGAAATCCCGGTCCCTGTTCACTACAGAAAGGAAGCCTGTAGAGCACTGCTCGGCACCGTGTTTTTAACAACGAGAGCCAACCAGAGCTCCAGACATCTGCCGGGTAAAGAGCTGTTATCATTGTCATATTGCCTTTAATAGGCTGTGATCTATTCAGTCGGCCTACCATCACATTAGGGCCCGTTTATAAATCTGCTTCACTAGCAGTGTCCATTTATTTATTTAGCATTACTGGTGACCAGTCTTGCTATAACACATGCAATACAGTGTCTGGACTCCCACAGGTATTCCATATAATTACCTATATGTAATACTTCCCATGTGTCTATATATATATGTCCCCTGTATCATATGTAGAGTATACGCCCCACTTGTCTAATACGTATACATACAGATATATAGACAATATATGTCCAAATGTTTGTGGACACCCCTTTTAATGAATGCATTCAGATACTTTAAGTTGTACCCGTTGCTGATGCAGATGTGCAAATGCACACACACACACACACACACACACACACACACACGCACAGATTGTCTAGTACCTGTAGAGAAGTACTGCCAACAGAATAGGACTCTTTAGAGCAGAGAAACGTGAACCTATTGGCAACATGCGGCCTAATTGTTGGTGTGGCGCAACAGATAACACCACTGCCTGCCAGTAAGCTACCACACCATGTGGGAGGGAGACCAGGGTTCGATTCCTGGTCTGAGTGACTGTGCTGTGCTACACCAATAAAAGTCCTTGGGCAAGACTTTGTTTTATGACAATTGTGAGCTAAAGGGGTATAAAGTGCCCCAGCTATGCTTTCAATATGCTTGATTTTTAGAAGAAACAATAAATGAGCATATGTCCAAATACTTTTGTCCATGTTGTGTGTGTAAATATAACTTATTATTATGTAATTACATAACTTAGTTCCTTGTGAGGTGGGTTTTCCATTAGAACACATCAATGAGGCCCCTGACCCTGATGCCTTTTGGTAGGCACTGACCACCGGATAGCAGATACTCCACAAGACCTGCCTGATGTTTTAGAGGTGCGCTGACCCTCCAGTCGTCTAGCCATCGCAATTTGACCCTTGTCAAAGTTATTCGTCCTTCTGCTTTTTCTGCTTCCAACACATCACCTTCAAAAACGAGAAGAGCTGCCTAATATGTAGATCCCAACCCATGCCAGGTGCCACTGGAACCTTGCTATATTGAGCCTATATTGATGTTCTAGCCCTTATATCAGGCGTGGGCTAGAGGGGTACACAGCCCCCCAAGCATTGAGCTGTGGAGCAGTGGAAGAACTGTGTTCTCAGGAATGATACTGGTGCTCCATCCAATACTTTTGGGATGAGTTGAGGAGTTGAGGATGGAATGGGGTGCTGGCCATCCAATATTCTGACCTCATTAACGCTCTTGTCACTGAATTCAATCAAATCCTCACAACAGTGCAATCCAGTTCTGCAATTCTAGCAGAAAGCCTTCTTCCCTGGACAGTAGAGACAAACACAGCAGACAACAAATGCAAGAAAAGCTGAATAAATAGAATATATCCCTATATCAATGGACTAAAGTATTGGGACACCTGGTCATATACATTCATATAAAATATCCATACAAGATGAATTGGCCTTAAAGCTGATGTAGTATCATGGCACCACAACATCCCCAAGCACCTATATGCATGTGGACCACTGATGTACCGTAGATTCCAAAGGTGTACAGAGTGCCGTAATTTAGTGAGGCCGAGACTGGATGTGACACCTTTCACACGTTTCCCTGTTTTTCACTGCAACTCATTCATTCTGAATGATCATATCAGCATTGCCCACTGGGTCCTCCCTGCTGAACTATGATAAATGTAACATTTTCCCCCAGTCGACCAGTGCAATAATATTGAGGACGCATGCGAGCACGCATATAGACACGGACATGTGGTTGCATGCACACACACACACACACACACACACACACACACACACACGTGCATACGGCAGGCATATGAAAAGGAGAAAAGCACTGCAACAATGCAATTTGTCTTTTGTGATAAATTCCCGTCCATGTCTCTGGAGACATCCAGCCGGTGTGGACAAATCAACACATTTTTCACTCTCCTGCCCTCTTTCTCTCTCCCTCAGTCTCTCTCATTCTCCCCCATTGATTTTCACTCGCTCTCATCTTTCTGCCTTTGCTGGTCTTTTCAGCGTGTGCACCCCTGTCTAATGAAGGAACCCAATGCATTTAAGCTGGGTTTAAAACTGCAGCATAAATAACCTTTATTTAACAAGGCTCGCAAGCTCTCCTGCCTTTGCAATCTTGCCCCCTGTCTTTATTCTTAAGTCTTTCTTCAAGAATGCAGGCAGGTCTCTGTCGGAATAGATCCTTCTCCCAGAGAGAGAGAGAGAGAGAGAGAGAGAGAGAGAGTTCTTTTCAGATAGGGGGGGGATTCTTCAGTTGGGGCTCTTTGTACCACTTGACCTGGCGAAAAATAAAATTAGCCAGTAAAACGTGCCGTTCCTGAAGGAAACCCAGAATAGCTGCACAGCTAAAGTTGCTAGCTGGTTGCTATGGTATTACTAAGTGGCTACTGTGGTTTTCCAGATAATCTCAGGTGAGTGCTATGGTGCTGTTAGGTAGTCAGTAAGGCATTCCAGTTTGTGCTAGGTGGTTGCTATAGCATCCCAGGTGGTTGCTAGGTGGTTGCTATGGTGTTGCCAGTTGGTTACCAGGTATTTGCTATCGTATCCTAAGTTATTGCTAGGTGGTTGTAATGGTATCACAGTTGGGTGCTATGGTGTTGCTAGGTAGTCACTAAGGCATTTCAGCTGCCTGCTGAGGTCTAGGTCGGTGCTAGGCGGTTGCTATGGTATCCCAGGCGGTTGCTATGGTGTTGCCAGGTGGTTACCAGGTGTTTGCTATGATATCCCAGGTGGTTGTTATGGTATTGCTATGTTGTTGCTAGGCGGTTGCTATGGTATCCCAGGCGGTTGCTATGGTGTTGCCAGGTGGTTACCAGGTGTTTGCTATGATATCCCAGGTGGTTGTTATGGTATTGCTATGTTGTTGCTAGGTGGTTGCTATGGTATCACAGTTGGGTGCTATGATGTTGCTAGGTAGTCATTATGGTATCCCCAGTGGTTGCTAGGTGGTTGCTATCATGTTACAGGTGGCTGCTGATCAAGTGCTGGTTAACTATCTAGCTTAGATGACCAGCTTCTCAACCACCTTGACCATCAAAGACCAGCTTAAACCAACCAACCTGGCCAGCTGGATTTCCCTGCAGGGACGAAGCACAACCCTGTGAGAAAGAGCTCGAATATAAACTAACCAGGAGGAAAATGAGAGGCTATGATTTGACCCCAGCGTGCTGTTTCTCTTTTACTCAGCGTTCTCTAAGGAACGTCAGCGGAACACATGGGCTGCCAGTCTGACTCATGGTAGGCATTTGAATGTGTGTTTTGCCAGTGTGTTAGCATGTTAGCGTGCAAACACGCTGCTCTACCTTTTGTGAGAGTGGACGTTTTCTTTGAGCAGCCAACAAACACACACACACACACACACACACACACACACACACACACACAGCAGTCCGTCTTTGATAAGAATAGAAATCAAATCATGGATGAGGGGGGCAGTGTTGTTCCATCTCCCGCCCCGGCCAAACCGGGCACAGTAAATTACAAACAGCAGTGAACACTCACTAATCTATTATCAACACTGCTGTGTATTTGTGTGTATGTAGCCTATTCAACACAGATAAAGGACACACACACTCTCACACACACACACACACATACACACTCACACACACACATACAGACAAATACAAAAAAGATCTCCCTGAAAATGCTCATATAACATCAGCATGTCATACCATATACACAGAACATATATACTGTATGATTATATGTGGTTATAATAAATCTCATATGAATTATGTATCAATGATGTACCTATGGTATGTGCAAAAAAAACCATATATGTAGGTAAAATACATCCCATATATATTATGTATATGTATGTAATGTATATGGACGTATCTACACTATATGTAATAATATAACATAATTCCATTATGTACGAATAATGTCCCATATGCCTGAAATGTACACGTATGTAATGTATACACATACATATTTTTATTAATAGTAATATACTATATGTATTATGTATATGTACATACCTGTAAATATATACTGTATATGTGTAATAACCTACATGTAACCTATATATATATATATATATATATATATATATATATATATATATATATATATATATATATATATGTGTGTGTGTGTGTGTGAGAGAGAGAGAGAGAGAGGCCGCTTGCTAATTCAGGACCACTGTCTTGGTTAGTCTGGTTTTACTATGTAATCAGAGTTTGAATGTTCTGGTTCCAACAATGTAGGAAAACACACACACACACACACACACACACACACACACACACACACACACTTATTGTTCCACACTGTCCTTCTCTGTCTCTTAATCCATCTCCAGTAGGAAAGTGCTATCAGTGCTGATATTTGAAGGTAGGAGCACGCTCTCTTTGGTGAAGGATATCACAGAGGATTGCCCCCCTGCTGCTCTGCCTTTGGAAGAGCCAGATGACTTCTCCTGCTCAGAGCGTCTCGGAATATGTCCGCACGGATCACGCTATTATTTCTGATTACCAAGTCCGCCGCCTTATCTGCAGGCCGCCACGCGTCTACTTCATGGGCCGCTTCTATTCTGCAGCTGTCTGTCTGTCTTTAAAGAGAGGAGAATTAATAGCAGTGTCCGGGATCCGGGGCGGTGACAGCTGACGCCGGGAGAAGGTGGAATGAAATGGAAATGTTCCGAACAGCAGCGCTGTGACAACTGAGGGCCTAATTACAGTGGGTGGGAGAAAGGTATAGACATATCGACACACACACACACACCTCAGTTGTGTTTCCCGGCCCACCACATACACACACATACACACACACACACACACAAATCATTCCAGAGCATAGTCAACCCCCCCCCCCCCCCACACACACACCTTTACAGAGTATTCTACCCCCCCACACACACACCTTTACAGAGTATTCTACCCCACACACACACCTTTACAGAGTATTCTACCCCCCACACACACCTTTACATAGTATTCTACCCCCGCACACACCTTTCCACAGTATTCTACCCCCACACACACATCTTTCCACAGTATTCTACCCCCCCACACACCTTTCCACAGTATTCTACCCCCCACACACACCTTTCCACAGTATTCTACCCCCCACACACACCTTTCCACAGTATTCTACCCCCCACACACACCTTTCCACAGTATTCTACCCCCCCATACATCTTTCCAGAGTATTTCTACCCCTACACACACCTTTACAGAGTATTTTAAGCCCAGTACGCACACACCCATACACACACATGCACAAACAGCACATATGCACACCTTTTCAGAATACTGCCCCCCCCCCACTCACATACTAGAATTATATCTGCCCCGACACACATACCAATGCACACACACCTTTCCATAGTATTATGCCCCCCACTCCAACACACCTTTCCAGAGTTCCCCCAACACACACACACACACACACACACACAAACACACATGAGGAGTTTCACCTTTGGCTCTACCTGTCACTTTTCTTTTGTCTCTGCTTTTTCGCACACACACACACACACACACACATCTCTTCCCTGCGTCTCTGGAGCCTGTCGTGTCGCGGTGTGTATCCCGCAGTGACCTTCAGCAGTGTCTGCTGTCGCGGCCTGCACGGGTAATTAGAACAGCGGCCCTCATTAGCCAATCACTGCCCGTCTCCTGTGGCTCTCTTACTTTTCCCAAGCAGCTTCACACACACTGCGGATGCTATCACGCCTCCGCTGGAGTGCTTTGAACCACGGGAAAAAATGAAAAGCTACCTTTTCTTATTATTAACCTGAGGAACCTTTAAGTCCTCCCACGCTCCTGAGCACCAGAGTGTTTTCCATGTGGACTCACTTGTGATATTATAATGAATCCAGAATGGTTTGTTAGATGTTTTATGATTTATTATGAAATAACTCACGTTTTCAGAAAGTTTGATGATAAAGATCAGAGGATAAGGATAGCTCCAGGGGCCTGGGGCCTGGTCCTGGTCATAAGGTGTGAGGATTAACCCAACAATCGTCTGGCCTCTGAACATCCACCAGGGGCCAAGGCTGTTGAGCTTGGATTGAGAGATTGAGATTAAGCCCACTTTTCAACCTCCAGTGAAGAGGCCACGACCTGAGCTTGGGTTTGGGTGGCCTAAAGGTTTGGAGAAGCAGGCTTGGGACCAGAAGGTTGCTTGTTTGGCATTCATGCCTGTCTTTGGGATCAAACCATATACCCCCTGGTTATTTGGCCATTGCCTAAAGGTTGGAGAAGCAATCTTGGGACCAAGAGGCTGCTGGTTTGATTCCCCAGGACTGGCACTCTTTGAGCAAGTGCACCCCCCCATGAATGCCAGTTCTGGGAATCAAACCAATGACCTTCTGGTCTTTTGGCCATGATATAAAGGTTGGAGAGGCAATCTTGGGACCAAGAGGCTGCTGGTTTGATTCCCCAGGACTGGCATTCTTTGAACAAGCGCACCTCCCCCATTACCGCCAGTCCTGGGAGTCAAACCAATGACCTTCTGGTCTTTTGTCCATGACCTAAAGGTTGGAGAGGCAAGGTTGCTGGTTTTATTCCCAGGAATAACATTAATGGCAGAGGTGCCCTTGCTCAAGTATGCCAACCCTGGGGATTGAACCAGCAACCTTCCAGTCCAGGGGTGGCTAATTCAGGTCTTGAAGCACATTCCTGCTCGAGCATAGCCGATTCCACCCACTTGTTAATTGCCAGGTTTGGTAGGTCTTTTAAAGCAGGCACATCAACAACCAGTGTTGGACCCCAGCCCCCTTGCCCATCCCTGTTCCAGCCCCAAGTCCACTTCTTTAACTTTTAGGCCACGGCTACCCCTTGAGGACTGACGCTATGGCTGAGGAGGGTCCTCCTGGTGCCTTGTGTAGTACATATTCGTGCCTTGCACCCAGTGATTCTGAGCAGGCTCCAGGCCCATCACGACCCTGACCAGAAGGAAGATGGGTAGTGGTCTGAGGATTTGATGATCGTGTTTTAAAATAAGATGCATTTTTAATGTTAACTTATAAAAGTTATTTGTTTATTTGTTAATGAACAAAATTCCTTTAAAGGGTAGTGTACATGATTCCCAATCCATAACAATGTCTTTTTTTCTACATCAGTAGATTAACAGCAGATTAGCGGACTGAAATAGCCGTCTCCTGTGTGTGTTTAAGAGGTTTAGTGTGTGTCCCTCTGTGGCTCTCTCTCTGCCTCACATTAACACCTCCTCAGCTCACTGCTTCCACAGCCTCTTTAGGAATATAACACAGTTCCTCTACAACACACCTGGGAATACGCCCCCCCCCCCTTCCTCCCCACCACCACCACCACTGTTCCCACTGAATGTGCGTACTGTACGCTTGTGTGTGAAAGTGAAGGAGGCCGAGATCAGCCCCCTGAGATTAGTTGCAGTTATCCACGTTTCAGTGTCACATTAAAACCGGGCCTGTCTCTTATTAGCAGCTCTGTCCGGATTCTGTTACCTTCTTCCCCGCTCATCCTTTTCCACTCCAGCAGCTGGGAAATCAAGCACCGAACACAAAGGTCAAATGACTGTGTGTGTGTGTGTGTGTGTGTCTGTGTGACTGTGTGTGTGTGTGTGTGTGTGTGTTTTCACCACTACCTCTGTTTCTGTATTTAAGGAGCACAGACAGAAAGCGGGGCAGGGCAGCCTAGCATGAAATTGTAATGCGGCAATAAGTTTTACAGCAAAGCTCAGTGGAAACGGACAGTAGAGTGGTGGTCCGGCCTGGAGGTGGGCTCAGGCTTTATGGGGGCTTAGGAGCATAAGGCACAGATGTGTAATGTCATCCGTGACACCCAGTATGTGTGTGTTCCGGGACACTGAAAGGGTGAAGTGTGTGAGATAACATATATACATATTTATTAACAAACACTATATGGACAAAAGTATTGGGACACCTTTTCCTTTAAGGGGATTAAAAAAGAGTTTGTCCTGCTTTTGTTGGAGTAACTGTCTCTTCAGAAGATGGCTTTCTAATAGATTCTGGAAGAGCATTGCTTTGAGGATTTGATTGCATTCAGGGACAGTCTTAGTGAGGTCAGGATGTTGGATGATTGATCACCACCCCACCTCTGTCCCAACTCCCCAACTCAGCCCAAAAGTATTGGATGGAGCACCAACATCATCATTCCAGCAAACACACAGTTCTTCCCCTGCTCCATAGCTCAATGCTGGGGGGCTTTAAACCCCTCTAGCCCACATCCATTCATCAGAGTCCTATTCTATTGGCGCTATTTCTCTACAGGGACTAGACAAGCAGCACATATATATGTATATGTGCAGTATAATACATATGGGAGATTAGACCTCATATGGCAAATTTGTATAGAAACAAGCCTGTGTGTATGTACACAGGGGGTTGGTGGGGGTCTTGCATACACATACTCCTCCCCCTCCACACACACGCAAGCATACAATCCTGTGGGGAGATCTGTGTATGTATGTGCTGTGTGTTTAAAGGTGTACAGTTATATTCAAAATAAGTTGTCACTGTTTTTTTATGGTTTGCGGCTTTTATGCTTGTCTTAGGAAAACAGAATCTTCCTGACTTGCAGCTTTATGGTCATTAAAGTCTGAAGATGCTTCAAGCATCCAGCAGTGGCTTAAAATTAGGATAAAGACGGGATGCAACTGATTGCCCGTCATGTGACTCTTTCACCAAAAGCTTGAGAGGTAATTAAAGTCCTATTGAAATGGGAATATTTTGAGATGTGGGGGGTCTGTGATTTGAATCCAGTATGAACATGTGTATTTTTCACTGTGACAGTGAGAATCGCAGGGTGATTAATCCAGTATAAATCTGCAGTGTGTGTTCATTTATACCATCTGACAGTAATAAATGAAGGGTGATTTTAATCCAGTATGAATCTGTAGTGGGAGTACTTTTTAAACACTGGTAATTGTAGGGTGATTTTAATCCAGTATGAATCTGCAGTGTGTGTTCATTTATACCATCTGACAGTAATAAACGAAGGGTGATTTTAATCCAGTATGAATCTGTAGTGGGAGTACTTTTTAAACACTGGTAATTGTAGGGTGATTTTAATCCAGTATGAATCTGCAGTGTGTACATTTATACCATCTGACAGTAATAAGTGAAGGGTGATTTTAATCCAGTATGAATTTGTAGTGGGAGTACTTTTTAAACACTGGTAATTGCGGGATGATTTTAATCCAGTATGAATCTGCAGTGTGTGTACATTTATACCATCTGACAGTAATACATGAAGGGTGATTTTAATCCAGTATGAATCTGCAGCATTTATAATTGTTTACAAGCTAACATTTATAATCGCTGGGTGATTTTTATCCAGTATGAATTTGTAGTGGGAGTAGTCTTAAAACACTGGTAATTGCGAGGTGATTTTAATCCAGTATGAATCTGCAGTGTGTGTACATTTATACCATCTGACAGTAATAAACGAAGGGTGATTTTAATCCAGTATGAATCTGCAGTGTGTGTACATTTATACCATCTGACAGTAATACATGAAGGGTGATTTTAATCCAGTATGAATCTGCAGCATTTATAATTGTTTACAAGCTAACATTTATAATCGCTGGGTGATTTTTATCCAGTATGAATTTGTAGTGGGAGTAGTCTTAAAACACTGGTAATTGCGAGGTGATTTTAATCCAGTATGAATCTGCAGTGTGTGTACATTTATACCATCTGACAGTAATAAACGAAGGGTGATTTTAATCCAGTATGAATCTGCAGTGTGTGTACATTTATACCATCTGACAGTAATACATGAAGGGTGATTTTAATCCAGTATGAATCTGCAGTGTGTGTACATTTATACCATCTGACAGTAATAAACGAAGGGTGATTTTAATCCAGTATGAATCTGCAGTGTGTGTACAT
Organism: Salminus brasiliensis; assembly: GCF_030463535.1. Classification (NCBI taxonomy): domain Eukaryota; kingdom Metazoa; phylum Chordata; class Actinopteri; order Characiformes; family Bryconidae; genus Salminus; species Salminus brasiliensis. The sequence continues at coordinate 3,403,857 of NC_132889.1, read as the reverse complement.
TTATACCATCTGACAGTAATACATGAAGGGTGATTTTAATCCAGTATGAATCTGCAGTGTGTGTACATTTATACCATCTGACAGTAATACATGAAGGGTGATTTTAATCCAGTATGAATCTGCAGCATTTATAATTGTTTACAAGCTAACATTTATAATCGCTGGGTGATTTTTATCCAGTATGAATCTGCAGTGTAAATGTACAGTGTTTTTACAATGGTGATAATTGGAATGATTTTTTATTGAATTAATATTTTTAAGATAATTTCACAGGTGGGGAGCCTGACTGGATCCTTCATAGTTTTCAATGCCTTCCTGATGCACCGCTTGACTCGGCTAGCTCAACTGATTCCAGATCAGCACCGAACCCTGACTGAACCACCTTCCATCCGAACATCACTTCATTAATCACTTGATTATCGGCAAAAACGTCAGAATATATCTTCAATTTCTAAACTAAAAACGTAAAAAACGTAGAAATAATCGAAGCAAATACCATAACTATCGCACACCTGCCAACACTGACAGCACTGACTGGATTAGGAGGCGTCGTGACTCCGCTCGCGTTGTGATTGGCGACCTCCTAGTACCCTCGCCCCACACTCGGATCTCATTGCACGCCGGCCACGTCAATCACCCCAAGCTCCGCCTCCCGAGATGCCAAATAAGGCGCGCTGCGCTGCTTCATGCCACTACTGGCCCGGACGGCACGGCTCTCCTCCTGCGCCGGTGTATGAGTGTGTGTGAGTGTGGGAGAGTGTGTGAGAAGTGCTAGCGACATGACCAGAGCCCCGCAAACGTGGCCAGTCAAATATGGAGCTGTTTAAGACGACCGTTTCGGTGCTGTGGATATTACTGCTGAACCGAATTAAGGAGTGCTACGCTGAGGAAGGTACGCGTGTTTTTAACGGTTGTAACGGTTGTAACGGTTGTAACCATCACTTCTGTAACTGCTGCCGGTCTCCTGGGTGCTGGTGTCCTTCTGCAGTCCGAAAGTTTACCCCTGCCCTTGTTTTTAATGTGGTCGTCGACACGGGTGAAATGCTTGTCCGCTGGTGGTCCTGTCAGCAGCTTTGCCCCTTAGCTCCACTCCTTTACCCCAACCTGTCAGCATCCTTTCAGCGGAGCGAGGCGCTGCTGCTGATGCTGCTGATGCTGCTGCTGTGGCACTCTGCCCTGGTTCAGAAGAGCCTCTCTGTGAGGGTGAGGGACACTTGGAAGTTTGTTGTTTTTTAGGTAGACCCTCATTCCGGGCGTCTCAGGGCTCTCCAGTGTGGACTGTTCTGGACAGACAGCATGTCTTATTGCTGTCCTCGGTCCGTTTGGGTTTTAGGTTTCACTGTTTGCTGTTTGTTGTTTTGCTCTTCACTTCACCCAGTCTTCAATTATTATGGCTGCTGGTTATTGGTTAAACTGTCCATCCAGGCTTCTCCCTCACACCCAGGCTTCTCCCTCTCACCCAGCCTTCTCCCTCTCACCCAGGCTTCTCCCTCTCACCCAGGCTTCTCCCTCTCACCCAGGCTTCTCCCTCTCACCCAGGCTTTCCTCTCACCCAGGCTTTCCTCTCACCCAGACTTTCCTCTCACCCAGGCTTCCATCCAGGCTTCTCCCTCACCCAGGATTCCAACTCCCACTCACCCAGGCTTCTCCCTTTCACCCAGGCTCCCCTCTCCCACTCACCCAGGCTCCCCTCTCCCACTCACCCAGGCTCCCCTCTCCCGCTCACCCAGGCTCCTATCTCCTGCTCACCCAGGCTTTCACCCAGGCTCCCCTCTCCCGCTCACCCAGGCTCCCCTCTCCCGCTCACCCAGGCTTCTATCTCCTGCTCACCCAGGCTTTCACCCAGGCTCCCCTCTCCCACTCACCCAGGCTCCCCTCTCCCGCTCACCCAGGCTCCCATCTCCCGCTCACCCAGGCTTCCACCTCCCGCTCACCCAGGCTTCCACCCAGGCTTCTCCCTCTCACCCAAGCTTCCACCTCCCGCTCACCCAAGCTTCCACCTCCCGCTCACCCAGGCTTCCACCTCCCGCTCACCCAGGCTTTCCTCTCCCGCTCACCCAGGCTGGCACAACCACCAGTATTCACTCCATTCACACCACTCTTGCAGACTGGGCATTTCATTCATGGTGTCCCTGTAGGCGTTCATTCATTCAGCCCTACTGATGTCAGGCTCTTATCCTCTGAACGTTCTTTGCTAGGTTTAGGAGTGAGGATAAACCCGATGTGAGAATTATGCTGGACTAATGCAGTCTGATATTTCTAAGTACATATCTGCTGATAAGCCAGTAAACACACAAGTTTACATTTTATAACGTGTATAAAATGAAACCTGGGGTCAAATCTGCTTGGACTAGTATCTCAGAGAACTTTCATGTCTATCTGAGGTGGGTTAATAATCCAGTCTGAGGAAGAAATTCAACGTTTCTGTGCTACGTTAAATATTCTGCTCTTCCAGAAAGCAGTAAATCAGCTAGCAGATATTGATCTGTTCGATCTGGCTGAAGGTCTATAAACAGCATCTGGTGAACATTTGCAGCATTGTAGGCGAATTTCAAATGTCACTTTTTTGTGCACGTTTTGCAAAATGGTTGGACCTTTATTGGCTTTCCTCGTTTACCTTGGATATGAACACTTTAGGCGTCCAAGAACTTATCTTATAGATTCTTATAGAAGATATACAGACCGAGTCCAAAGACCCCAGACCACTGTTTTCAGCTGACCAAATGTACCGAACTCTTAGAGCAAGTACTCTGGGTCCAGTAAAAAAAAAAACGCTAATATGAAAATGCCCTTATTGTTGTGTGGTTTTCTTGCCCATCTGGGGAACTGAACCCTTGGAACGATGTTGGAACCCACTAGAATACGGATTCCGATATTGTGGTGCATACCTACTCCAGAGGGGCTCGACCGAGTTCGTTCAGCCCTGGTAATTCCAGACTGTAATGCTCTAAATAACCATTCAGATAGGTTCTTTGTTTGGTTCAGGAGCAGGAATGCATCAACTTGGAAATTCTGGACTAGTGCCAATCATATATTTTTATGTACGCCAGCTAATAAGGGTGCCAATCAATGCACATTTATAAAATGTTAAAATTTTAAATTCCAAACATTTGCAGCATTCGGTTGACGCTCCTATCCAGAGCGTCATGCCAACAAAGGTAGGCGAATGTAGCATTCGGAGTGTAGCGCAGTGTGCTTGCCTGAGAAGTGTTGGCAGTGTTGTTATCCACTATGCTACGCTACACCGCCCAGTATCGATCTTATTGCGATTCTGTGGCACATTCCTACTCCAGACAGGCTCAGCTGAGTTCATTCAGCCGTGGTAATTCCAGGCTGTTATGCTCTGGACTCGGGAATGTTCATATACGCTCTATGCTGGGTTCAGGAGTGGAGGGTTGCGCCAATTTGGGCATTCTGGACCAGTGCCAATCTGACATTTGTATGTATTTTTATGCATTTTTTTAGGACTCCAGTTGGTGTAGCGCGGGGTGCTTGCCTGGCCAGAGAGCTGTTAACCTTATCCTGCCTTTGGAAAGGCAGTGTTGTGACCCAATGCGCCCAGTAACAGTGAGCTAAGCTTCCGAGAATGTGGCTCATTCCTACTCCAGACAAGCTCAACTGAAGCCCGACTGGCGCTCTGGGCTCAGGTGAGGCTAGCTGAGCGTCCAAATCAGTGCCAGAGCCCCGAGCAGAAAGACAAGCCTTATAATAGTTCCCCTTTAGGCTTGCTGGCAGTGATTGAGACCAGCTGAGCCAGGATACACACTCCCTCACATCCTTCCTCGTATTCTTATTCCTGCTCTCTCAGTCTCTAATGCACATGCAGATACAGTACGTGCTGTAAACACACGCCTTTATGGTACGGACAGCTTCGTACACCGGGCAGTGTGGTACATAGAATTTGCATGATTTAGAGGTGCGCGTCATTTCCATGTCAATACAATTTCCTATTCAATGCATTGGCACTTTCCGTGACTGATAAACAGGCACGCACTCATTCAGGATGCACACACACACACACACACACTTTCTCAGGGGTCACCTCTGTCAACTAAAGTCCTCTATTGGAGTGCTGCTAGGCTTGATTGGCAACAGTGCGCTAATGAATGTTGTGACATCAGTTAATTTGCGGTGAAAGCGGTGTGTTCTCAATGGCCTTGCCTGCCTGCCCCGCTGTGGTCAGCCCCCAGTTTAAGCTGAATGCGCCCCTGCTATGAAGATGACCCTTGAGTGTGCAATTACGCACCAGTCCTGCTGAGAGCCTTTCCTGATTCTATCTGTATTTCTGCCTTGATCCTTTTTTTTGTTACAGGCAGATTTCAATTGGTTTTTAGACAAGATGGGTGGGTGAGTGTGCGCGTGCCGTCGGGTTGGAATGGGCGGTGCTGATTGGTGGGTGACCACGCTGCTCTATCTGCCCTGCGGCTTCTTTTTTTGAAACCCGATCTCTATCTATTGCACCTCAGACAGTAACTCGGATAACTTGAGCTAGCGGTGCACCAACATTGTGTTCTTCACAGTGTAAAATCTGTGGACCGTGGTCAGCCATAACATTAAAACCACTGATGTGAGGTGAATAACATTGATTGGCCGGTTCCAGATGCACCTATCAAGGGGGGTGGGATCTACATATTAGGCAGCAAGTGACCAGTCCGGTTCTGAAGGTGATGTGTTGGAAGCTGGAACAATGGAAAGGTATGCGGTGGTGGGTGTTCCTGTTGTGCGGTGGTCAGTACTTACCAAAAGGACAGCCGGTGAACCGGCTATAAATTAATGTGCACCCAAGGCTCACCGATTCTCCCTGAGGCTCCACCTCACAACCTGGGTCTTGGAGCTGGATACCACAGGACCCCTTCAGAGACACAAATAGACAGGTGGTTTTAATGTTCTGGCTGATGGCCTGCCCCTGCCTATTGGTTTCTATTACAAGTGAGTTTCAAGTTAACAGCTTTTCTGTTCTCCAAGCACAGGGACGTGATAATGGACGTGTTCGCTACCGCCGCGGCAGTGATTGGACGCAAGATTAGGTTTGGAAAAAGGCGGAGTATTCCTTTAATAGCCCCTCCACCCCCCCTCTTGCCCCCTGGAGCGTGGGTGTCTTCCCTCATGCAGTCAATCTGGAGGCTGGGGGCTCGCTCATTCTCCGCTCCTCAGCGCTAACACACCTTGGCATCTCATCTGGAGCTCGTTTACTCCTTCACCGCTCGTAGCTAACGCGGGCTGCTGCGCTGGTGCTTTTAGCCACGTACCCGTGCAGCCTTGCATGCTCATATTGCACTAAGTGAGGTGTGTGTGTGTGTGTGTGTGTGTGTGTGTGTGTGTGTGTCGGTGTGAGTGTGTGCCTGCGCTCAGTCACGGCACAGGTCAGGGCTGATGTTCCAGAGGGCTCTCTAGCCATGAAAACGCTGCAGTTTATGCTGTCTAGGCTGCATAATTCCAAAGCTGCAATCAGTGCTGGATCAGGCCTAAAATAACTGAGAATAGGTCATTAAAATATAGCAAATAGTTCAAACAGAAATGATCCAGTGTAAGTACTTAGACCCCACTGGAAACACTGGAGACTCTACACTTTTCTGCTACCTTCTGAGAACCCCCCTCACTGCTGTGGGCTGTGAATAATGTCCGATGTTGGGTCCAATGTTGGAACACAGTGGTAAAAACAAAGGATCGGAACTGGATCAGGCTTTAAGTAGATGATCCTTGATGCATTGGAATATGTCAGGATCAGCACAGGTCAGGGCTGATGTTCCAGAGGGCTCTCTAGCCATGAAAACGCTACAGTTTATGCTGTCTAGGCTGCATAATTCCAAAGCTGCAGGGTATAGAGCAAGTACCTTATTTCTATACATTGATTGCCGCATATTGTAAAACCTTAATCCCTTAATCCCGGTCTAGATTTACACTCTACACAGACTTCTTTAAACCTACAAAATGGTTCTTTACACATTTCTTTTGCAAAAATGCTTGTTTATGGACCCAGATATGTTTTTTTTTTTCCTACAGCATCGCTCAAAGAACCTGTTGTAGCACCTTCATTGATAATGATACTGTTCCCACATTTGGAAGGTTTGTATAATAGTGATTATTTTGAGGGAAGCCTCCTGAGATGTCACACCAGTGAACCCTTGATATGACCTGGTTAACGACAGGCTTTGATTAAATCTTCTCTTAATTAAAACTGTTTGTTTGAGACCAAATGATGGCCTTGATTCGTTAGAGCACTTGACAGAGTGCTGAAAATAAGGGTTCTTTGAGCAATGCAATAGAAGCACCATGTATTTTCCAAAATAATAATTTTAGATCATTTTAAACCCTTGAAATAAACTTTTCAAGGGTTTCCCCACACGTCTCTTTCACGAAAGTGGTTCTTTATCAAACTGAGTGGTTCTATTGTGGCATTACTCAAATATCTCTTTGGAGCACCTCTGTTTTTAAGAGCATATCCTTGTTTAAAGGGTTTGAGGTTGATCAGTGTTTGGTTAGAAATGCAGTGATTCCTCTAAGGGAAGCCTGCTGAGATCAAACCAGTGAACCCTTGATGGTGTTATTGACGATTGGCCTGACATAGGACTCATAGGACTGCATTTGCTTCTAGTTATGCTAATGTTTCTGAAAAATAAAGGTGCTACAAAGGGTTCTCTGAGTAAAGCCGTAGAAGAGACACTTTAGGTTCCATGAAGAGCCAATTTTTGGGCACAAGAATTAAGTGAAATGAGTGTGAAGAACCTTCCAGATGATCAAGAACCTTCATATTGACTCCTTTAAACCCCTCCATCTCTAATGGCACCAAGTGTGGTTCTTCCATGGCATCACCCAAATAACTGTTTGTTGAACCCTTACTGTTGAGAGTGTAGCATTACATGGTCTATTTCCATGATGGGGAACTGTGGGTCAGAGTCCAGCTGAGCAGCAGTCCGGCGCTTCAGGACCGGAGTTCGCCACCCCTGCTCTAATTGATGCGGCAGTTTAGCTGCCCTTCCTCGGACACAGAGGAAAGTGATTAGCAGTGCGGCCTTTTGCTGCGATTAGGGCGAGAGATTTTCAGCTCGCTTTAATGAGATGGGCGAGACGGTGGCCCTTGTGTTTGGCTCTGCGACAGCGTGCCATCATGGCTCAGAGGGAGACGGGCACACACCGGGCATGGAAGGTCAGAGTGGAGTGTGAAGTTGGCAGACTAGACGGTGAAATCCCCCCTACAGGATCTTGATGGGGGCTGGCAGTGTGTGTCTGTGTGTGTGTATGTAGGCAGAGGAGAGAAATGGATGATGGGAACTCATTATTACTACACTCACTGAAGACATTACAATACCAGATGATATTTAAGTTGGTGTCTAGTTATATTTATTATGTAATTAATAAGAATTCCTGCAACAGAATGCTAGACTAGCAGCCTGTTTAGACCTGCCATTAATCTGTAGAGGAGTACTGCCAATAGAATAGGACTCTCTAGAGCAGAGAAACATGACCCTTTTGGCAACATGCGGCCTAATGGTTGGTGTGGCGCAACAGATAACACCACTACCTGCCAGTGAGCTATTACACCATGTGGGAGACGATTCCTGGTCTGGGTGACTATGCTGCGCTACACCAATAAGAGCCCACCTGTGTAATACGAGTAACCTTGTAAGTTGCTCTGGATAAGAGTGTCAGCTAAATACCATAAATAATTAATTAATCTGTATTTTGGTGATCGGACATGTTCAGATTTCAGGTGACCACATGAAAAAACCTAATTCCCATTACGCATTGTGACTGTGATCAGGGACCTGAAGATTTTAGCCTTTAGCCACATGCAGTTACACTGTGCAGTCAGTCAGACAAAAAACTGATCGCTGTGTGGGACGGAATATGCAAATTTGCTTATTGTGCCGCAGTTATTACTGGTGTTTTTTGCTGAACAGATACTTATAAACCTGACATGTCCTGAACCAGTTTATTTCCGCCCGATCTGATCCAAATTCCTTACTGCTGAATATTGGCTGATATGGTTACAGTGTCGAATCAGTGCTGGATCAGGCCTAAAATAGCTGAGAATAGGTCATTAAAATATAGCAGATAGTTCAAACAGAAATGATCCAGTGTAAGTACTTAGACCCCACTGGAAACACTGGAGACTTTACACTTTTCTGCTACCTTCTGAGAACCCCCCTCACTGCTGTGGGCTGTGAATAATGTCCGATGTTGGGTCCAATGTTGGAACACAGCGGTAAAAACAAAGGATCGGAACTGGATCAGGCTTTAAGTAGATGATCCTTGATGCATTGGAATATGTCTGGATCAGCCCAGATCCTGATCTGAATTTATACATAATTAAAGCTTTATAATTCTAGTTTAACAAAATTTTAAAAAGGAATACGCCCATTAGCTTCTATAAGGGTTTTAAGTTTATGGACAATTTCTGTACTTTTACTAAATGCGAAAGTTTGAGAACTATCCATGCTAGTCGACTATATGCCACAGGCATCAATCAGTGCTGCTGAAACTGTAGATAATAGAGATGATAATATAACAGTGCTACAAGGGAAGGAAAGAGACCGACACAAGCAGAATGAAATGCAGGGTTGAAAGCGCCACTGCCTCGACGGTCATTGGCGGAGTCTTACTTTCTGTGGTGCTGAGATGCTGTGGGACAACTTGCTGACAGGGTTAGCTGACAGGTAGCACTGCTGTTCACCCCCCACCACCACCACCTCACCCTGAACCCCCGCTGCTAATTTACCCACGTGTTTACGAAAATTGGCAGAGCCAGAACTGACTGGAGTTGGAGGGGGTCGATGTTGTTTTGTTGCCCCCTGCACGGCGCAGGGTCGCTGGGATCCGCCGCTGTTCTTCACAAGCCTGCGGTTCTGCTGCGTTGGCAAAAATGCAACCCTTGGAGGGAGGAGGAGGAGGAGGATGAGGAGTGCCTTTGTCTGAGGTGCTCTTGTAAAGAGGACAGACACTTCCTCAGCAGCAGAATAAGAACTGAGAATCTGCATGGCGGAGGCGGGCAATATGACAGCGCTTTATCGTACAGTGATACATTTCTTGAAACAATATAGGCCTCTGAGCATACCGTGGATCTTGTCAGTGCTGGGATTCATGAGTAAACCCATGTTGGGAATTTTTCCCCGGTCGCACACCGGATGCACCAACCTACATCCAAAAATTCAGAATGGAGGCAAGCGCTGCGTATCGACGCATGACTCTAAACACACTTCAATTCCTTAGCATATCGCAAACGCGCCACAGCGCTTCGACAGTACTACGTTAAATTAAGGCCATATGGGGATACAGAAAGTCACAGTAGATCACATGTGACTTGAAATTTACAGAGTAAACAAACAAATGCTGAGGTCAGGTTAGCTCAGCTAATGCTACTATCATAGCCTTGTACAGCTCGTATCCTTCAGCTGGAAAAATGACGGTTTACATTGAGATGCCATGTTTATAAACGGATCTGAATAAGTAGCTTAATTTGTGGCCTAGTTTCACTGTATTTCAGCTCTTATGTGGCATTTCTGTATTTTAGTACTTTTTCTACGTTATTTTTTAAGAGGAGGTTGGAAGGTTTGCTAATTGCACCTAGAGGGCGCCAGAGGGCAGTCTGCTAGAACACAGTGGTAAAAAGAATAAATAAAGGATTGAAACTGGACACTTGGAAATAAGCTGTAGTGTTGCGAATGTAAGAAACAAAGAAGTTAATATAGTTTTTATTATTTATAAATGCTGAGCAGTTCTAGTAAACAACCAACTGCACAATTCGCTAGTATAAGTGGAATTAGTGTGGTTTAATTGGATGGATTGCAGCATATTTTGAGTAAAAATCACTGTAGTACATATGGGATTGTATTCGGATAGGCCTCGTTCTTTGTAAAATTTGTCAGTACTGCTGCATTTTTGTCTGTTTGTCAAAATAAGGTGATAAATATTGTGTATCATGAAATTCTTTAAATATTGGGATATATTGGGATTTGATATTTTCCCCATAAAAATGCCTAAAATGATAGGAGGAGCCTGTCTTATTTAAACCTCAGTCATTTAGTTTGGTTTGCTGTGGATTGATGGTTGAAGCGAGTGGTGAAGATCACCATGGCCAGATCCAAAGAGCTCTCTGAGGTCTTCGGAAAAAGAAGGCTGTAGATGAAGAGGAGTCTGCTAAATCATTTACAAGCGGAGAACATTTAAAACAACCGCCAGCCTGGCCAGATCAGGCCGTCCTAGCAAGTTCGGCCCGATAGCAGCGACCTCAAGATGAGTAAAGACGTTCGAGAATGTCCTCACTGGAGCTCCCACCACAGCTGATGTCAAAGAACAGCATCAGAAGCAGACTGCACAAGTGTCCTCAGGGCAAGACTGAAGATGCTTTAGTCCAAAGCACGTCGTTCCAGACGTCCTGGTCTTTGTCCAGCTGTTCTCCGGCAAACTCGAGTCATACCCTGCTACTGTTTCTGAGCCATTCTTGTAAGACGCAGTTCCACATAATGGTCTTTTAACCGGTCTACTGTACTACTGCAGTTATATTAGGCCTTTGTGCTGGAAGTGGTTTGAGGATCAGCAGTGTTTCTAGAGTAGAAGATCATTTCAAGGAAGATGACGTGAGCCACTTTGCTAAGCAAGCGCTCCTTTAACCGCTCGCCTCACTCGGATGTTCGTAAAAGACCCTGCGAGGCCCATTTACAGTAAAGCTCGCTGATGTGTGTCTTTTTCTGAAGCCGTGCCGAGGAGTCTTCACTTTGTGTCTGCGTTACGTCAATATTAATGCAGCTGAGCCGGAGCGGGGCGGGCAGACAGGCGTGCTTTCTGTGTGTTCGGGCAGATTCCACACGCGGCTCTGGACTTACGTAAGACTCCAGCAGCCGACAGGGCTGCCCGTTACGCCTTTCATTAATATGAGAGTGGAGAAGGAGCCATGGCTGAATGTGAAATGGCTTTTCGTGAGATACAGACGGCTGCAGCCAGTGAAACCATTAACCTGAAGGCAGAAAGCTGAACTCTGAAGGCTTTACCTGCTAAAACGTTTGTTTGTCTGTTTATTTGTTTATCTTGGGGTTTGAAGGCCATTTCTCTGTTGAGTAGTGTCTTCTAAAGTCAGGTACAGTCACATTTCTTGGTATGCAGGTTTTTTAAAACCTGATGCTGCAAAGCCGCTTGGAAATTGATAAAAAATAAGAGGAACAAAGAGACGGTGGCTGGAAAACTCCTTCAAAGCTGGGGAAAGAAACTTACAGGACTCACAGGGGGGGGACTCATTCTCCTCTAGTCAGATCCGTCGATTATTTACTAGGCTAATAAATGGTGTAAAGCAACACATACCATTGTTATGCATGGGTGTACAGGTATTGCACTGATGTGATTACTGATTTGCTTAGCAGTAGTGATATTAATTGTCATAGCAATAATGGTATCGATGGTTAGGGGTATACCATGGTTTTTGAAAATTATGACGGTAACTCAATGCGGACGGTTTTTCCAAATTTCAACATGTCTGACTTGTCAAATTTCTGTTCTGCTTCTATCTAGTACATGGTCAAATAATGCTTAATTAATACATGACAGGTTGTATTAACTACCACAAGGGGGCGCTATATGGTCCTAGATACTTGCACAATTGTCTGTTCAAATGTACTCCTACTGAATCATTTGCCGTTATGCCTTTAGAAGACGATACGAGTAATATATATATATATATATGTGAGTATATATGTATGTGTGTGTGTGTGTGTGTGTATATATATATATATATATATATATATATATATATATACACAAACACACACACACACACACATATATATATTAGTCGTATCGTCTTCTAAAGGCATAACGGCAAATGATTCAGTAGGAGTACACATATATATATATATATATATATATATATATATATATATATATATATATATATGTGTGTGAATGTTTGTATAACCCCAGATATCAGAGTGATGCTACTGCAAGTCCCAGTACGTTTGAAAAGGGCAGGCCTACGTACACGCCTCAAATTTGAGCTGAAATTTTGTCTGGATTCATTTGGCAGTGGTCTACAGCCGCTGACCCACAGGCTCACGAGTAACCGAGCTAATCTCAGGGCATTAAGTGAGCAGTACATAGCCCGACTGCACAGAAAGACCCGTCCACACTTCAGCTTTGTCTGTCTGCACGCGAGTACGCCCGAGTGCAGATGTGCGATGACCGTGCATACCAGCTGAGCTCTGGTCAGAACTCTATCCCATAGATAACATAAATAACATGTAAAACAAATATAACACACCACATATTTTGGTCCAGGAGTTAACCCCCCCCCACCCACCCCCACCCCAATCTCCCTCTGGAACTTTAATTTCCGTGCTCCACACACTCCCTGTGGCCATTCACAGCGGCGCAAGCTCACCGCCCTTCTGATAAAGCGTTTCCAATCTGGGTAAAAGCACGGAGGTCATATCGTATTCATGACATTGTACCGACGGGGAAAGTATAATGCAGCGCTGTGTTTTTTGTGTGTGTGTGTGTGTGTGTGTGTGTATGTGTGTGTGTGTGTATGCGTAGGTGGTTTCAGCTGCTGTGCACAGATTTGGCAGCCAGGAACGAGTCGCTTAAGAGCCGCTCGGGTTCACCGGCGCCGTAGTCGTTTCAGAGAAACGATGCATATTTGAGTCTACTGCAGAGTTCTCGCTCACCCTGACTGACTAACGACGAGAAAACCAATTCTGACATATACGTTTCAGCTCTGTGTGTGTAATAGAATTTCCAAATGTCGGAAAATTCTGTTAGAGCCGTAGTTGGAGGGGGAATCAAATTTTCACTCCCTCATTTCTCAGTTACTCCAGACAGGAGGCCTGGGTCCAGATTTAATAGTGTTTTAATGGTTTACTTTTAGTGTCATATCTGTACAATCCAGTGGAATTATGAGAAGGTTCACGGCCTTGCTTAAGGACCCGACAGTAGCAGCTCGGCTGACCTAGGTACCTTTGATTAGTGACCCAGCGCTTTCACTACAGTGCCACAACTATTCCTAGATGTGCGGTTATTTCACTTCATATACTTCATATTTTTTTTGTTTTATATTTTTACCCACTTTTTCCTCTATGGGCCAGTTAACCCACCCACTTACTAGGACCTAGGACCTCCCCGATCACTTGCAAGCACATGCCTCCTATGGTAAAAATGTTATGCTACAGATATTGTAATAGCATTGGAGAGTTGCATGTACTTGTAGCATAGAAGTGGGTGGGTGGGTTAAGACCCACCTCTATCATGAGTACTGGGGCGAAGTGTTGTGTTGAGTATTGTGGTCTCGTTCTGACTTTTGTATTTAGTAGTAGCTAAGCTTAGAGGGATCTTTTGGATCCCAGTCTTTACAAACTAAGAGTATTTTCTGTGTAAACAGTGAGGCACTTCTGTAAGTCGTTTGGTGCAGTAAATATAAGAACCTTCAGGGCCTCATTCACCAGCTATTCTTAAGGTGAAATGTTGTCCTGATACCTTAAAACCCACTTGCGATAATAATTAATAAATAATTCTAACCTTTAAAAACACATGGATCTGACCTGGACTTTGTTAGGACTTAAATTTTGATATTCATTTTTAATTTTCCTCTCAGATTCTGGCTGCTGATGACAAAGCGGCATGGCTCGGGATTCAAACTCATGACCCCCCGGGCCATATTTGTTAGGAATTTTTCTCAAGAACAAATTGAGCTAAGAAGAAGCGCACCTCATAAGAATGAGGGCTCTGGGTGGCAGGGACATGTACTTTTTGTATTTTTCACACCATAGATGTACTTTTGGAAGAAGTGGGCCGCATGGTGTCTCCGCCAAACTGGAAGCTGTTTGCCCTGTGTCACCTTGAGAAATTCAGTATTAATGATGAGGAATTGGTTTCCCTTTTCTAAAGGCTTTGCAGGGCTTATTCTGGAATGCGCTGCTCCTATTTGGCGTAGTTTGCTTACTAAAGCTCGAGATGAAAGGTTGGAACAACTTCAAGAAAAAAAAAAGAGCCTGCAGAATCATTCTGGGCCCAAAGATGAACAACACATCCAGAGGCGTGTTGTACCCTTCAACCGCCTACTCTTGTTGAGAGACGAAAACACTCGGGTTGGCCTGGATTTTGCCACAAAAACTCAAATCTAAAGAATTTCAGACTTTCAGAGACTGGCCGCCTCCCTTTAGGCAGGAGGTTTCAGGAACTCCCACGAGCTGCCCAGACTAACAGACCCTAGAGATCGGCAAAACCTTACATGTGCCAACACCTGGATGAGGATGGAGCTTGTTAATTACATGATATTTTAAAAAAACTCCTTCAACCTCAAGTCAACCAGCTGAATCTGTAGCATACGGCTGATTACTGCCGACGAGGAATGCACTGATATGTGAATTATGGGTTGAGCCCAGTGTGGAATTATTTCCATAGACTAGAGTATAGATGCCGGAGCTACATGACGAAGCTCTCTTTTAAAAGCATCCCTGAAGAAACCCTGATTTTTGCAGAACTTTTAGTTTGTTTTGGAGAAAGCTGCTTACATCCTTAACACCCATGCTCTCGCTAGTCTGTAACCATAGTAACGGGGGTTTTGCTGAATGACCATGCTGAATTACTTAATTCCCATATGTGTGAAGTTAGGATGAAATGAAGTTGGCTTAATCTAAGTGTCCCATGCATTTTCCGCACTGTGCAGAGCTGCGGCACACTGTGGTGCAGTAAATACATATCAGGTTTCAGTACCAATTAAGAAAGTGACCCAAATGGGAAATGAGAAATGTCACATTCAGAATGTTCCTGCTGTTCACACCGCCATGCGAGTGAGATCGGATTTAGGACACTTTTACCTCCCTTGGTATGTTGTGAAGTCAAACCTCAAACGTCTGATGCCATTATACTTTAAGACAAATCCACTTCAGTGAGCTGAAACATCTGCCCATTGACGTCTAGTCAATGAGCTTTAGATCAATGGCTTATCTGTTTTTACTAATTACAGGGAAATGCATCAAAATCTATGTCTATGGTGATCCTCCATGTACTACAGATGCGACAGACAGAGGTTCTGTTGAATAAATCTGGGGTTGGTCCTTAATAATCCATCTGTCCATCAAATTCTTTAGTTCTGCAGTTCTTCATGGGGTTTGTTTCCTGACCTAGGACTCATGCCCATCATTTTCTTGGCATAATATATATATACATACACACACACACAACTATATATACACACACATATTTTCTTGGCATAATATAATAATAATTTTATATATATATATGTGTAACAATTTTAATTCCCTATGAATGTGGCGTGACTGGGTGGTTGGAGTGAGTAATAGCTTGTTTTGTTGCTAATTGCAGGGTCATGCATTAAAATCATTGTCTGTGGTGATGATCCGTATACTACAGATGTGAGCAGATGTGACTGATAAGAGGTTGGGTTGAAAAAAGCTGGGGTTGGTCCTTAATAATCCATCTTTCCATCAAGAGCAAACTCGCGAAAGGGTGATTAATGTGGTCATAAATGCCCACAGTTCTTCATGGGGTCGGTTTCCTGACCTAGGACTCATGCCCATCATTTTCTTGGCATAATACAATAATATAATTGTGTGTGTGTGTGCGCGTGTGTGTGTGTGTGTGTGTATATATATATATGTATAATGTGTAATGATTCCCCATGAATGTGGCGTGACTGGGTGGTTGGAGTGAGCAATAGCTTGTTTTGTTACTAATTGCAGGGTCATGCATTAAAATCATTGTCTGTGGTGATGATCTGTATACTACAGATGTGACCAGATGTGACTGATAAGAGGCTGGGTTGAGAAAAGCTGAAAAAGGCAGCTAGGTTCCTAAAAAGCTACTTCTTGTGACTGACACCATGGAGACCTTTTCTTATCTTGCGGTCATTCAGGGTGAAGAACGCGTCCCCGCCTGTATCTTATCAGTGTGCCAACACCTCGATGCCAACAGCCACTCTCAGGCACTCTGGTGCCCGTGAAGAAACACTCGGTGTCATGTAAAACCCCATTAATCTTTTGGAGAGGCATTTGACCTTTCAAACTCATTAAGGCCGTGAACCTCGCACATGCCGGATATTGAGCCCCGCTGACACCCACCCAGCCCACCGCCACCCCCACCCTCTTATCACCGTGACAACGGGAGTGATGTTCCTCTCGCCGTTCTTCATTGGGCGGGCGTGACCAGTGACCTGGAAAATTGCCCGACCTTTTAAAGTGCGGTTTCCTGCCGATGAATAAATACATAAATAGCAGGCTCCGGCTCAATTGCTTTACCCCCCGCCAAAGACCGGCCGGCGATCTGGAGGAGGCCGCCTCCTGTCTCCAAGCCTTTTGCATGCAAAGCTTGCACGGGGAGGAGGCATCGACCGCTGGGTCTGGTTACCTTGACCCGCTGCGCTATTGTCGGCACTGTGAACTGGGCTTTTTAAATTACTGATAGAAACTGAAGTACTGAAGCAGCAATGGTGTTTCTCTTCACTTTTGAGAAGACTGGAACATTGCAGTGAGGATTTGATTGCATGTGGACATGCTGAGGCTGGATGATTAGGCGTTTTGTGGTGCTCCAAAGCCCACTTTTGGATGCTGGGAAGCTTTTTACTCCTTTAGTTGATGCTTAGCACTGAGCACGGTGACCTCAGGCTCATGTTCGACTACCCCAGAGCGCCCATCCCATTGGCAGTAGTGCTGACAAGCATCTGTTGTGTGTGTGTGTGTGTGTGTGTGTGTGTGTGTGGTAAAATGACCTTCAAAATGATTATCGGCCTGTATGACCATGAACACTTGTTAAGATAAGCTTTTAGAAATGCTTATGTCCGCTTAGGGGGTTAGAAGGGGTTAAAAATGGGTTTTGGTTTTTGGACATTCCATGCAACACACGTCCAGGCAGTTGTGTGAAAGTTAGGACACCCTAGGGCACCTTCATGAAAATCAAACTGCGGTGAGAACGACCTGCTACCGTGATTCCATTTTAGGACTGTTGGAGACTTCTTTAGTCATCTTGTGGTCTCTGCTCTTGGGCTGAACTTGCCAAGACAGCCTGATCTGGTCAGTTCTGATTGTTCTGAGATCTTTTTAACCCCCTTCCCAGACGCCTCTGCATCTACAGCCTTTTTTCTGAAGGCCTCAGATAGCTCTTTGGATCTGACCATGGTGATCTGATCTTCACCACTCAAGAGCAGACCAGTCTAAATGCCTGAGGTTTAAATAGGACTGGCTCCTCCAGAATCTGCAACTGATGTTCTGCACCTGGTTCTGATTTTCCACATTTGAGGTAGTAATAAATGTTTAAATGAAGATCATGTTAATATGTTGAAATATGTAAAACGCAAAGGTTTTAATTGGGTATGTAGGTAATTGGGTACATACACAGATGTATAGGTTTGTGTAGTGGTCATGTAGCCTAATGAGTGATGTCCTAAACTTACCATTGTTTCTTTTCACAGGGCTGGATCAGAAGCCCTGCTGTGAGTGTGTGAGTGTGTGAGTGTGTGAGTGTGTGAGTGTGTGAGTACCCTGATTGCAATCAAAGCAGCCAAAGGTGGGGGGTATGTGTGTGTGAGTGAGAGAAAGGGAGAAATGACAGCACGTAGAACAATAGGACTGTACGTTATAGTGTGTGTGTGTGTGTGTGTGTGTGTAAATATATCTCCTATAAGATGAAACACTTAGAGTAAGGCCTGCCATTAGGCTTGAGTCAACTCATTAGAACAGTCCTAATTAAGATGCAGGGTGAATACACTGCTTGTTATTTATGTCCTTAAAGTCACTCCAGGAGCTCCATAATCTCCCAGATGCTGCTTTTTTTTAAAGGGCCATTCCCAGTTTCTCTACATACTGTTAACAGGATCAGCGTCTGAGTTAAGGCTGTACTGCCAGTACACACTACTGAATCAACATATTTCAATACTGAAAATGTCCGTACTTCAGTACTACACATACGTCTTTTCTGAATCTGGTACTACATGATTCAGTACCCCACACACATGAAATCACAGCTAATTGTTGACTCATTACTACAGTGTAGTAATAATGAGTAGTAGCTGAATCAAAGCTTGTTCAGTACTCCATACTAGAACTGAATCAGAGCTTTTTCAGTACGTTGTATTAGGACTGAATCTGAGCTTATTCAGTACTTTGTACTAGAGCTGAATCAGAGCTTATTCAGTACTTTGTACTAGAGCTGAATCAGAGCTTATTCAGTACTTTGTATTACGACTGAATCAGAGCTTAATCAGTACTTTGTACTAGAACTGAATCAAAATGCTTTGTACTACAACTGAATCAGCTTATTCAGTACTTTGTATTGGGACTGAATCAGAGCTTATTCAGTACTTTGTACTAGAACTGAATCGAAATGCTTTGTACTAGAACTGAATCAGAGCTTAATCAGTACTTTGTACTAGAACTGAATCGAAATGCTTTGTACTACAACTGAATCAGCTTATTCAGTACTTTGTATTGGGACTGAATCAGAGCTTATTCAGTACTTTGTACTAGAACTGAATCGAAATGCTTTGTACTAGAACTGAATCAGAGCTTATTCAGTACTTTCTACTAGAACTGAATCGAAATGCTTTGTACTAGAACTGAATCAGAGCTTAATCAGTACTTTGTACTAGAACTGAATCAGAGCTTATTCAGTACTTTGTACTAGAACTGAATCGAAATGCTTTGTACTAGAACTGAATCAGAGCTTAATCAGTACTTTGTACTAGAACTGAATCGAAATGCTTTGTACTAGAACTGAATCAGAGCTTATTCAGTACTTTGTACTAGAACTGAATCAGAGCTTAATCAGTACTTTGTACTAGAACTGAATCAGAGCTTATTCAGTACTTTGTACTAGAACTGAATCGAAATGCTTTGTACTAGAACTGAATCAGAGCTTAATCAGTACTTTGTACTAGAACTGAATCAAAATGCTTTGTACTAGAACTGAATCAGAGCTTAATCAGTACTTTGTACTAGAACTGAAATGAATCTTATTCTGTACCTCACACTAGAACTGAATATATGCTAGTGAGGGGCACTGAATAGAGTTAGATTCACTTACAATTAACCAGACTATTCAGTACCCCACACTAGTACTGGATAAAAACTTGTTCAGTACTCCACACTAGGACTGAATCGAATCTTCTGTACTTCACACTAGAACTGAATAAAAGCTAGTGAGGGACACTGAATAGAGTTTGATTCACTTGAACTGAATCAGGCTATTCAGTACCCGACACTTTAACGGATTCAAGGCTAGTTCAGTACCTCGCTCTAGAACTGCAGATATATTTAGGGCAAATGTTGATATCGGGATTTGCCCCCCATTCCCACATCCTGTATCCCTACAGTAGACTAATCCAGCGCTAATATAATCGGTAGTGGCATTCCTGCAGCTTGTTAAGCGTGGACAGTGGAGGAAAGGGAAAAGGAGGTGGTTTGGGGTGGGATTTCTGAGGAACGCTGCAGAGTGATGCACATGGAGCCGTATCGACGCTATTGACTGACGTATTGACGTGTTTGCTTGTTTCTAATTTAGTGTCTCTCACTCTTTTCTGGGAGTGATTGTGTTTGCTTAAGGGGGCATTCAAAATGCTTGGTGTGTTTTTTGAATGGTTACTGGTGGGCTGTTCTCTGTGACTGGTCTGGAATGGACTGGTCTGAGGCTCAGGTCGTAGCGTTGTATATTATTGTGGTCATTTTGTAAATGGCTGAACGTGTGGTGTGCATGTGACTGTGGTGAATGATGTAACATGTGGTCAGATGGTCAGATAGCTGTGGTCCTGTCTCAGGGACAGATGGGGAGGAAGTGCCAGTTCCTCTACTCCGTCCAAGTACACACACACACACACACACACACACACACACACCGTTAAATGGTTATGTGAGTGTTGTTTGCTATTGGTCTGTTTTCCTATAATCTCTTATAGATTACAATAGATTATACATTGTGCTTTTGAAGGTCAGCTCAAGGATGCTCAACCACACATCATAGCCAAGGTGTGTGTGTGTGTGTGTGTGTGTGTGTGTGTGTGTGTGTGTGTGTGTGTATATATGTGCATGCATGTGTGTGTCTTTCCTATGGGTTTTTTTTTTCTGTGCTCCTGGGCACATTGGCAACCTTGGAATTACAAACAGAGCCTAGTTAAGTGTGTGTGTGTGTGTGTGTGTGTGTGTGTGTGTGTGTGTGTGTGTGTGTGTTAGCGTTTCCGTGCATAACAGTGAGCAGTTGCTGTGCGGAGGATGAATGACACACATGTCAGCTCTGCGCAACACAAATGCTTCCATTATCACCTCGGATTATGACAGACCTCACTCCCACTGGCCTCAGAGAACATGAGACTCACCACTACACACACCGTTACGCATTACTACACACTACTGAGTCAAACCCAAACCAGATTAGGCACTACTACACACTGCTGGGCCAAAAATTCCAATACTCCAGTCACTGCTAATCTTAATACTGCTAAAACACAACATACTACATTAATGAATTACTGAATCACTGTGTATTCATTACTACAGACTAGTAATTACTGAATCACTGCGTATTCATTATTACAGACTAGTAATTACTGAATCACTGGGTATTCAGTACTACAGACTAGTAATTACTGAATCACTGGGTATTCAGTACTACAGACTAGTAATTACTGAATCACTGGGTATTCATTACTACAGACTAGTAATTACTGAATCACTGCGTATTCATTACTACAGACTAGTAATTACTGAATCACTGCGTATTCATTACTACAGACTAGTAATTACTGAATCACTGGGTATTCATTACTACAGACTAGTAATTACTGAATCACTGGGTATTCATTACTACAGACTAGTAATTACTGAATCACTGGGTATTCATTACTACAGACTAGTAATTACTGAATCACTGGGTATTCATTACTACAGACTAGTAATTACTGAATCACTGGGTATTCAGTACTACAGACTAGTAATTACTGAATCACTGCGTATTCAGTACTACAGACTAGTAATTACTGAATCACTGCGTATTCATTACTACAGACTAGTAATTACTGAATCACTGGGTATTCAGTACTACAGACTAGTAATTACTGAATCTGACCGTATTCATTACTTCATGCTAGTAATTACTAAATCACTGCGTATTCAGTACTACAGACTAGTAATTACTGAATCACTGGGTATTCAGTACTACAGACTAGTAATTACTGAATCACTGCGTATTCAGTACTACACACTAGTAATTACTTGGCCTTCACTACTAGTTTCGTCCCTCTCTTTTTCTGCGTTTGCATAACCCGTGCATGTGTTTAGTGAATCCCAGCTGCAGGCCGAAGGCAACATGGCAGTAGCAGGATCAGTATGCCAAAACAGACACACACATTTATATGTGTGCACAGACAAGCACACAAATTTGCCTTCACCAATGCTTAAGAGTTCACTGGTCAGCATGCACTCTCAACAGCTCTGGTGTACAGGAGAGTAGCGCTGTGATGAAAAATTCAGAGATGTTTAGTCAACTGTGCAGACGGAGAGGAAAGCAGGGTTAGTCAGAGAGTGCACCAAAGCCAAAGAGCAACAAACAAAAAAAACACTTAAAACACTACCCAGACTCCATCCAGTGAGTGTGTCTAAGTGGGTGTGTTCAAATCTTACAGGAAAATGAAAGCTCTAATTAAGCTTAAAATATTGGTCAGAACACAGCCCAAGAACATCCCTACCCAAAGCACCGAGATCTAAACCTGTCTATGACCAACAAATTCTGTCCCGACCCGACTGCAGCCAGGGGTGATTCTGTCTGAACTTGACTGTGGCTGGAAAGACTTTCCTCCTAAACTGATTGTAGTCTGACAAAATGCTCTCAACCCAAATGTTGCCAAACAAAATTCTGTCCCAAAGAGACTGTAGCGGGGCGAAACTCTGTCCCAAAGAGACAGGAGCAGGACGAAATTCTGTCCCAAAGAGACTGTAGCTGGACGAAATTCTGTCCCAAAGAGACCGTAGCGGGGCGACACTCTGTCCCAAACAGACCGTAGCGGGGCGACACTCTGTCCCAAACAGACCATAGCGGGGCGAAACTCTGTCCCAAACAGGCCGTGGCGGGGCGAAACTCTGTCCCAAACAGGCCGTGGCGGGGCGAAACTCTGTCCCAAACAGGCCGTGGCGGGGCGAAACTCTGTCCCAAACAGGCCGTGGTGGGGCGAAACTCTGTCCCAAACAGGCCGTGGCGGGGCGAAACTCTGTCCCAAACAGACCGTGGCGGGGCGAAACTCTGTCCCAAACAGGCCGTGGCGGGGCGAAACTCTGTCCCAAAGAGACAGGAGCAGGATGAAACTCTGTCCCAAAGAGACAGGAGCAGGATGAAACTCTGTCCCAAAGAGACAGGAGCAGGATGAAACTCTGTCCCAAACAGACCGTAGCGGGGCGACACTCTGTCCCAACTTGATTATGACCGGAAAGTCTTCTCTCCCAACAATTGTAATCCGACAAAATGCTCCCAACG
Organism: Salminus brasiliensis; assembly: GCF_030463535.1. Taxonomy (NCBI): domain Eukaryota; kingdom Metazoa; phylum Chordata; class Actinopteri; order Characiformes; family Bryconidae; genus Salminus; species Salminus brasiliensis. The sequence continues at coordinate 3,381,402 of NC_132889.1, read as the reverse complement.
CAAAGTTTCTCCCACCTGGATTGTAGCAAAATTCCCATCCAAATCAAATGTAGCTGGGCAAAATTGCTTCCCAACCCGAGTGTAGCTGGATAAAATTCTGTGCAACCCATCGATAGCTGGACGAAATTTTATCCTTGACCAAATGTATACAGACAGTTCTGTTCCAGCATGCCTGCATCTCGACAAAACTATTTTCAAGCTAAGTCAACTGCAGCCGGACAGAAATCCCAGCATGTTCTGTGTTATGGTCACAGTCTTAATTTTTGAAACAGACGCACTGATCATGCGAGTCATGGCTCTCTGACTGGTGTACTATTTCTAGCCCCTCTGTGCTAATTGAATTCCGTGTGCGCTGAGCGCGGTTTGGCCGGCGATTTCAGTTTCATGCATTATGAGCCTCAAAGCTGTGAATCCGACTCCCGAGTTCATGCCAGGCGTGTGTTACATGGCCTTCCGATGGCTTGATGAATGAACATGAGCGTATTCATGTGTATGTCTTTGTATCTTTGTCAGGCGTGTGTGTGTGTGTGTGTGTGTGTGTGCTCAACTATTTCTGTTGATATTTCAAAATTGTATGTGCTGTCTTGTTCAAATGCATCCCATCTGCAGCCTACACACAGGAACACTAGCAAAGGTGCATTTGCATTTTAATTCACATTCAATCACCTCTGTGTGTGTGTGTGTGTGTGTGTGTGTGTGTGTGTGTGTGTGTGTGTTGCCTGAAAATTGCCCAGTGTTTTTCCACTTTTGTTTTTTTATTGAGACACTCTGAACCTTCATTCTGTCTCTGTAGACATGCAGATGAGGCGTCTCTCTCTCTCTCTCTCTCTCTCTCTCTCTCTCTCTCTCTCTCTCTCTCTCTCTCGTTTTTGTCTTATCGATGATGTACCTGCTATGATGCTTCCCCACCGACAGCCACTGTTTAGGACCTAGTCTACCTGGGGTAGCCGTGTCCTGTAGGTTAAAGACAGGGGGCGTAGACCAGAAGGTGGTTCCCTGGACCAGCAGGAATTCCAGGTTTGGCGGGTAAAGAGAAATGGTTGATGGTTCCCAGATTGTTAGGCAGTGGGGTGAAGAGAAGTGCCCTTGGCACAAGAAGGCCGCTGGTTTAATCCCTTGTTCTGGCAGGAGGGGAAATCTGGCTTGGGAGCTGAAGGTGGCTTGTTTGATTCCCTGGATCGGCGGGAAGCGAGCGAAGAGTAATGGGCTCGGGAACAGAAGGTCACAGGTTTGATTCAGGAAGTGTGGGGTGGGCAAAGGGAAGAGAACGTGCCTTGGGACTGGAAGGATGTTGGTTCAGTTTCTTGTACTGACAGCAAATGGGGTGGGGGATGTAAAAAGAAATGGCCTTGGGACTTGAAGGTTGTTGGTTCGATTCCCTGTACTGTAGGGAAGAGGAGATGCTCTCTGTACGATCAGGAAGAGAAGATACTGTCAGGGGAGGGAAAGAGATTCCCTGGACCTTCTGGGAGAGGGGGAGTGAAGAGAAATAGGCTGGGGACAAGAAGGTCAGTGGTTGGGTTTTCTAGACCGGCAGGAGGTGGGGGGCTTGGGTGGGAGTGAAGGAACAGTGCTATCTTCTCCCTCAGCATTCACAACTAGGTTGCCCTTGAGCAAGGCACCTAACCCCTTACTGCCCCTCAGGCACTGAGGCACACTGATACGTGTGTGTGTGTGTGTGTGTGTGTGTGTGTGTGTGTGTCCACTGCCATGGATGAGCTAAATGTGGGCTGTGCAATGGCTATAAAGGGTGAACTTGCGCTTACCTAGCAACAGGCCTTTAATCAAGACATTGTTTAGGTATCTCTCTCTCTCTCTCTCTCTCTCTCTCTCTCTCTCTCTCTCTCTCTGTACATTTCCTCTCACACCTTCCAGAGCGCCCACTTACCACAATGTTCGGTCGACTGGCTGACCAAAATACTCCCTCTGCCTGTGCCCTGATTTGCGCGGCCAAGTGGTTCTCATGCATGTCATATCTCATATTTCTCCTCTCCCACTGTTCACTGCTCCCTCCTCCCTCTCTCCAGGACTGAAGGTCTTGAAGAAAGCGCCGTTCAGGATGATTGACAGAGGAGAGAAAGTAGAGAAACTCCCTCTCTCTCTCTCCTTCCTGTCTACCTCTCTCGCCCTTTCACCATGTCTGATTAAACTCCCAGAGACCTGTCCATTAGCAGTGGACGCTGATGCCCTGCAGTAACCACAAGCATAGTAAAGACACCCACCATAGCAACCACCTAGCCACACCATAGAAACCACCTAGCAGCCACCCGGGATAAAATAGGAACCACATAGCAACACCACAGCAACCATCTGGGATTTCTTAGCAACCACCTAGGATAACATAGCCACTAATTGCAAACAACATATGACATTGCATCCATTTAGCAACACCATAGCAACCTCCTTATGAAAACATAGCAGCATTGTAGTAAGCTCCTAGCAACCACTCAGCAACACAATAGCAACCTCTCAGGATATCATAGCGACCACCTAGCAACCACTTTGCAACACCATAGCAACCACCTGGGATAAAATAGCAACTATTTGGCAACACCATAGCAACAACATATTACCATACAATTAGCAACACCATAGCAATCTCCTTATAAAAACATAGTAACACCATAGTGCGCTTCTAGCAACCGCTCAGCAGCACTATAGCAACCCCAAAACAACACTATAGCAATCTAGCTACTACTTAGCAACACCATAGCAACCACTTAGCAACACTATACTTAGCAACCACCTGGGATAAAATAGCAACTATTTGGCAACACCATAGCAACAACATATTAGCATCCATTTAGCAACACCAAAGTAATCTCTTTATGAAAACATAGTAACACCATAGTGCGCTTCTAGCAACTGCTCAGCAACACTATAGCAACCCCAAAACAACACTATAGCAATCTAGCTACTACTTAGCAACACCATAGCAACCACTTAGCAACACTATATTAAGCAACCACCTGGGAGATCATAACCATAGCCTGAAAGTTTGGTCCGAACCTGAATACAGGCTGAGAAATTTCTGTCCGAGCCAAATCCAGTCCAAGAGTCTGAATCTGACCCCAGCCTGCCAAGATTTTGTCCAAACACGACCTGAACCATGAAAATTTGAGAAGCTGACTATACACACGGTACTTTTCCAGGCAGGTTTTACTTTTAGCCCTAAGCTGTAGTTTAACTGGAAGCCTCAGCCATACCTTATCAGCTTTGTTAACCCAACAGCCATGCCTGATAGGCCTGTTTGGATTGGAACACCTCCAATTGACCTTTCATGGCCTTTGATCCTGCTGGAGCAGTTGGATCAATAAGGCAATTCAGAGAAGGCTTTGCTGGACTTCGACCTTGGACAGGTCACAAGGTTGGACAGGTTCGTTATAGGTATGCAGTATTGAGCAGCGTATTGAACTGGTCAGCACAGGGACATGGACCAGGCAGGCTCTCACGCTGCTCTGCGGCTAGAGCTGTAGTGCTATATGGGGTGGGACCTGACCTCTGAACCCTTGTGCTTGCATTTGGACAGTCCTTTGTGTGTGTATGACCTTTATGTATGTGTATGAGACCGACCGTGCACCCTAATTAACATTTGAACAAAAGCTATAACCTGAAGCCAC
>NC_132889.1:3367782-3372782 GCF_030463535.1 Salminus brasiliensis | reverse complement strand
CTCTCCTCTCATATCGCTTTGTTGCGGTGCTGGCCGTCACGGCCGGCGCGTTGGTGCCGGGTCTGCGGCGCTTCCCTCCAGGCTCGTTGGTTGCCTGCCGATGTTGCTTCAGCAGCAGCTAGTCTGCCTTCACAGGTGATGGGGGCATCCTGTGCGATTGGAAGGGGGGTTACTTGGCAGTCCGAATTGGGGAGAAAAGTGGAGAAATTGTGCCATGCCAACCACCACAGGGTCAGGTAATGATGAGAAATGATTAAAAATAGTATGTTCCTCTTAAAGAACAAGAACAAGAACACCGGAATGAGCATCGTTAAGCTCTGGAAACACTTAAGCACATTTTAATATGTTTAATGCACCTCCTCGAACACTGCGGGCGCACACTGCACCCGTCCCGTGGAATGTCTTTCATAATACAGGTGGTCATAAGGTGAGTCACAACTGCCTGAGTGTAGCAATATCATTTCAATATCCTGTTTTATCTGTAATCTGCAGTCCTCATTTGGACCGGGAGAGAGAGGTGGAGATGAGGGTATGTCCTTCTGATAGGTAAGAGGTATGGTGGAGTGTGGGGGGCGGGTATAGAGAGAGAGAGAGAGAGAGAGAGATTACTAGGAGAGGCTGTCCTGCAGATGGACAGAGAGAGAGAGCGAGAGAGAGAGAGAGAGAGAGAGAGGAGTGTGTTACTGCAGGTAGAATCACACTCTAATTTGATCTAAAGTAGACTCCTAAATTGAAAGGGAGAAAACCAAAGTCAGCACAATGCAGCGTCTTATATAAGCACTCTTCGTTTCTCTCTACCTCTCATTAACACACAGAGAGAGAGAGAGAGAGAGAGAGAGAGAGACTTCTCCTCATCCTCTCCTTGCCTCTTCCATTAGGATGAGTTTTCTTCTTTCTTTGCCTTAATTAACCTGGTTTGCATGGCAAAGTCACAAAGCCTGGCCAGAAAGCTCTCTCTCCTGACTGGCTGAGTGAGCTTTATCGATCTGATCCCAGTCGACCTGAGACGGCCCGCGTAGAGCACTGATACTTATGGAAAGAGAGGTCATGTGGGGTAGCTAGTTACAGAGCCTGAATGCCCTGATACTATGTGCCATAAGGGGGACCATATGGCACAAATACAGTAGCGCTGTACTTGAAGCTGAACAAGAGCCACATTAAAAACTGGAGCATAAACTAATGTCAAAAGACAGAAACGTGCTGTTGCTACGTGGTTTCTATGGGTTTGCTAGGTGGTTGCTGTGGTGTTGCTACATGTGGGTTCTTGTAGTTTTGCTAGATGGATCCTGTAATATCCCAGAGGGTTGCTTGATAGGTGCAAGCAACCTTGATAAGATGTTCCAGGTGGTTGCTATGGTGTTAAGTGGTTCCAAGATGTTTGCTGTAGTGTACATGTTTGCTATAGTCAGATGGGGGAGTGACCGAGCCCGAATACCCTGATGTGTGTGTGTGTGTTGCCATACGGGGGGTTCAAAAAAACATGGTATTTCTAGGTGGTTGCTGTGGTTTTCCAGAGAGATTTGGTGTTGCTAGGTGGTTACTGGGGTTTAAACTGTAGTATAAACATAAATAAATGTAAAATAATAATAATAATTTTCTTGCCAAGTGGTCAATATGGTAATTCAATTGGTTGCTGTAGTAATACAAGGTGCTTTGCTATGTAATTGGTAGGTAGTTGCTATGATGTTACTAGGTGATTGCTATGGTATTTCATTTGGTTGAAGTGTTACAAGGTGGTTGCTAGTTAGCTGTTAGGTTGTTTCTGTGGTGTTACTAGGTGTTGTCTGGGATGATTGCAGGGTGGTTGGTATTGTCCTTCCAGGTGGCTATTATGGGATCCGTATTCCATATGGCTGCTATAGTATTGCTAAGTGGTCCCTAAGTGTTTGCTATAGGATGCCAGGTAATAATTGCTAGGTGGTTATCATGGACTTGCTAGGTGTTTGCTGTAGTATCCCAGGTGGTTGCTAGGTGGTTACGGAATTATCTCATGGGGTTGCTACGGTGTTACTAGGTGGGTGGTGTAGTGGTTCTAGTCAGTGGCTAGTCAGTGGTTTCTGTGGTATCCCAGGTTGTTACTAGGTGGTTGCTATGGCGTTACTATTTGGGTGCTGTGTTGCTAGGTAATTGCTCAGTGGTGGCTATAGTATTCCAGGTATTGGCTTTAGCAGTTGGGGTGTTATATCAGGAGGTTGCTAACTGATTGCTGTGGTGTTGCTACAGTGGTTGCTAGGTTGTTGCTAGGCTGAAACTTGTGTGTTAGGGGAAAGCCTTGGGAAATTCTGGGAAAAGTTTGTAGTGTAGTGTAGTGTAGTGTGTGTGTGTGTGTGTGCCTGTCTCCAGCATGCATAGCCTCTCTGAATAATGCATCTTTCTGCTCAAGTTGTCCAGAGGAAATGGAAGTACCACAACAGCGATACACCTTCAATTATTAAGGAGTCATCCGAAAGACCCCGCTCACCCCCTTCTCCCTCGCTCTCTCCGAGCCCACCCTGACATTTACCACACCAAAGCACTCAACACAAAGGTTAAATAGTACAGGTGTCTTAAGAACATGAGGCGTGTGTGTGAGACCACTCGTCACTTTCCCCTCATTAGAAATGGACAGTCACTTCACGAACGTTAATTATGCAGCAGATTAATTCCTTCACATCTTATGTAATGCACTTCAGCACGGCTGACTCACAGCTCTTTGTGTTTGAAGCGCCGTTAGCTGGGATTTTTGTGCTGCTTTTGTATTTTCTTCGGCTGCTGTGCCGTTGCATGTGTTATTAATTGTTATTGATGTGAAAAAATTAGGACGCCCCATGAACACCTTTAACATCTGAACATCTAATCTACGTTTTAACCCCAGCCTCGTTTTTGAGTAAATCTACCACCTACTAGTAAAGAATATACTAATTATTCAGTATCTACTAAATATTTCATTAGCAGTACCCTAGTAACTATTCAGTACTTACTAATCATCCAATAAACAATAATTATTCAGTGCCTTCTAATGTAGTATTTACTCAATGTAGTCAGTAAATACTAATTATTCAGTATCTACTAATACTAAGTACTGTTTAGGTACTGAACAATTGCTACATTATGAAATATATTATTTAATAAATAAAAGAATTACTTGAAATAGTGACATTTAATGTAATTATTTTTTTATGAAATAATAACTGTTCAGTACCTATATATTACCTAGCAATACATATTCAATAATTACTATTTAATAAATAAAGTAAAAGTACAAATTATTCAGTATTTACTAATTGTCCAGTATGTCCTATTTATTCAGGACTACTTCAATAGTTACTTCAGTATCACTACTTACTGAATTACTAATTACGCACTGTTTTCGATGTTTAATAAGTTAAATATTGATATATCTATTTATCTATTGTTTATCTATTATCTACTAAAATTCTGTAAGTGGTAATTGTTCACTACTTACAATTTGCTACATTTAAAATGTAGTAATTATTCAGTACCTACTAAAAATTCAGTAGTAATACTTGAGTACTACGTATTTTGTGTGTCTAGTAATATGTATTCAAGAAGTTTTGTTTATTTAATTAGTACTAATTGTTCAGTACCTACTAACTTAATACCTAGTGCTTATTCAGTACTAGCTTAATTATTTGGCATATGCAATGTATTTAGTATTTACTAAATACTGTATTTACTTCAACCTCCATCCAGAGCAGACCAGAGGTTTAAATCAGACAGACTAGTCCAGATTCCTCTGCAGCTGATTCTAATTCTATACATTTGAAGTAGTAATAAATAAAATTGGTACATTTACCCAAGGAAATTTGCATTTCTATTAATTAAATTTTACAAACTTTTCTTCAGTTGTGTGTGTGCTTAGGTAAATGACCTGTTCACATGAAATACTGTTGACATGCAGCTTCAATTGTCCTGATATTTACATATGTTCAAAAAGACAGGGGCCTTTAATTTTTTCACGTGACCGTATTCTAATGAGCATCCAAGTACAGATTAGGCAGATAGCCTCGGCAGTGCAGCGTGAGCCGATTAGCGTAAGGAAAAGAGGGTGCTGAAGGTTGGAATATTGAATGGTGTACCACGCTCTCTGACGTCTTGCGTAATGGAATTTAGCGATGCTTAGTCACACTTGTTTGTTTAAAGCCTCCATGTGTCTTTGTACTCATAATTGCTGCATCTGTGATTGCTGAGTGGCACTGGATGTTGCTTATGTAAGGCTCTGTCTGCTAGTGTTCCCCACTCAGCCGGTCATGTGATGCTCCTGCTCAGTAATTGAATGCAGCGCGAGGCCTCGGATGCCACTAACAGATGCGTTTATAGCTACTGTTGTGAGGCTGGACAGGCTTCACAGAACGTTGTGTCTAATCTAATAGAGACTGTAGTTCACAGCTCTGGTTGCCATCGTGATTAGCCCCTCCCCTTTTGCAAGTCGTGCAGGCTATAGCCTAAAGACATGGCGAACAGAGTCTTCAAGCTGAAGCACTCTTGAGTGTCCATATACCTGGGTTGCTATGGTGTTGCTAGGTGGTCGCTATGGTGGGTAGGTGGGTGATGAGATGTTCCAGGTGGCTGCTGTAGTTTCATCAGGTGATTGCTATGGGGTTGCTAGGTGGGTGATGAGATGTTCCAGGTGGCTGCTGTAGTTTCATCAGGTGATTGCTATGGGGTTGCTAGGTGGGTGATGAGGCGTTCCAGGTGGTTGCAATGGTGTTCCTGCATGGTTACTACAATATTCCAGGTGCTTGCTGTGGTGTTGCTAGATAATTACTATGGTATTCCTGGTGCTTCCTGTGGTGTTGCTAAGTTGTTACAATGGTGTTCCAGGTGGCTGCTGTAGTTTCATCAGGTGATTGCTATGGGGTTGCTAGGTGGGTGATAAGGTCTTCCAGGTGGTTGCAATGGTGTTCCTGCATGGTTACTACAATATTCCAGGTGCTTGCTGTGGTGTTGCTAGATAATTACTATGGTATTCCTGGTGCTTCCTATGGTGTTGCTAGGTT
>NC_132889.1:3325282-3362782 GCF_030463535.1 Salminus brasiliensis | reverse complement strand
TATGATCGCCGTCTGATTTGACTGTGGCAGTTGTCAGTCCTGGCAGAGGAGAGTGTTTCTACAGTGTTTCTCAGAAGACCAGAAGACTTGGGGTGTTTTTCTGAAGTGCTTTTTGAATCCAGGTTCTTCTGCTCTGTGTTTGATCTGTGTTTGATCTTGAATCTGATCTATTAGTGTTGCAATGCAAAAAAAACATTCGCTTCACATTAGATGTGAATTGGTTTTGGTACGTGTTGCGACTTTTCAGTTTGGGTTAACTCGACCAATTTGTCTTAAAACTCACTTTTTTACATCTGAGCCTCAAAAACAATAAACGAGTAAATGAGCTGTAGCTGAAAGAGTTACGAGAATATTGTGTAAGTTGTTAAATGTTTACTCTGTGACTCCGCCCCCTCAATTTGTTTGCTATTTACTCCCATCTGCAGGTTAGAACCCCCTCCCCTTTCATCATGCAAATTCCCCAGACTGGCAATGAGTTTTCTGGAATGATGAAGGCACTCCATCCAGTACTTTTGGGATGTGTTAGGGAGTTGAGGATGGATGAAGTGGTGTGGTGATCATCCAGCATCCTGACCCCGCTAATTATATACACTTATATACTCAAATTCTCAAATTCTCACAGCAATTATTTAAAATCTAATTGAAAGCCTTCTTCCCTGGACAGTGGAGACAGTTGCTTTTACAAAAGCAGAAGATCTCTTCTTTGATATCCTTGATTTAAGAATACCGTCCAATGCTTTACTCGAGTATCAAAAAGCACAACAGTCCACTGTAAACAAACCAACCCACACACTCATACACTTCTCCAGTCTCCAGACCGCATTGTGGAGTCACTTTGCTGGCCCAGAAACAGTCCTCGGGCGTGGGTGAAAATCCCTCTGTGTCCAAAATGCCTCCGAGATGCATTGTAGAGTTACTCAGGCAGCCAGCAACGGAGGCCTCATTGGAGGCTGAGGTGGGTGGCCTGAAAAGCCTCATCGTCTACTTGTCTTACTGAATCTGACAAGACTCTATCCATGTTTTGCACTCTGGCTGCAGCAGTTGTGCAATTATTGAGGAAGGCTGTTCTCCAAGCTTTTCTATTTTACATACGTAGATAAGGGTGGGGGGGGGCAACCCTCCCACAACAGTGCAGTTTAACCATTTAAAAAGGTTCGTTTAATGGCACAGGTCCAACCATAAGATCAGATCATATCTGGATCAGTTTGAACCACAGTTGTGCGAGTAAATGTACTGGACACTCAGACCATTAACGACTCCAGAGCCGCTGTCCAAGGTGCTGATCTCAGCCAACAGTCAGGGAACTGTCCATGGTGTCCATGGAAAGTGCTGCCTCTTTATCCGCAGTGCTGAAATATAGGCCTCTTCCACAGTAGCCCTATCCAAGGTCCTGATGCGCACGTTTTACGACCGTCTGCTGTCCAAGGTGCTGATCCAGTCTCACACAGCAGCTTGTGTTCAAGGTTGCTCTTGTACTGGGGTTTGTTCTGCTTTGAGTGTTAGTGCCTCGTCCTGGTTCGTGATATTGCCACAGGTATGAATCGTCTTGTTCAGCGTGCTGATGGACTCATTTCTGCTGTTCTAACCTTCTTTTATCTTTGAGTGAGCTTAATATAATATTAGTGCTTAGATGTTTTTGATTCCCGATGTGACACACGTCCTTGTGAACACTCTCTCCAAGAGAAAATGTCAAATTAATTGACCCACGCATTTTTAAAGTGCTCTTTTTTTTTTTCGCCCCGAGATGAAAAATATCAGAAATTATTCCACAGACTCTTTTCAGCCAGTGATGAAATGAAGTCTGAATGGCTTTGCTTTTTGCTACAGATATCTACATGGCTTTTTGTTGAATGCCCTTATACGAGCCTGTCAGCACCTTTTACAGCTCTGTTTTTATAACACTGTCTAACACCGAGCCCGGCAGCTGCTTCCTCCGTACTCTCAATGAATCATTTGTCATGAATTTCTGCAGTGACGTCTGTATTTAACAGTTTCACCAAGGAATTAAGCACAGCCACAGCCAAAGAACGCAGGAAATCCTGTAAAATTGCTGAATTGCGCTCAGATTTGTGAGGTTGTGACTCTTTGACTGGAGTGGTTCACCACTTTATTGATGCATAAACTTCTTAATGAGTGTTAAAGAGCTATTCAGTCTAGGAATTGCTATTACCCAACATATATTGATATGTTCTGCCATATTTTGTACAGTGTCTCATAGTGCTCTGTGCTTTATATAGGTGTACTGGTACATAGGCTGGTTCATTTTTAGCAAGAACATTGGCTGGCACATAGCAGATCTCTTTATCAAGACATCTGGCCTATACTTACAGTACATTAGTCATTTAAAATGAGGCGTTGAAGTGTACTGAATCACTTCTGTAAAGGATGTTTAGTGTGCAGTTGTTATTAGCAACAGGGTCTGTCCATGGAGTAATCAGGAAAGTGTTTCTGCAGTAGGTTTATGTACATATACATACATGACTACATATTCTGACTGATGGCAATAATGCTCAGGACTAAGTACAGCAGGTCACTGGCTTTTGATTGGATTATCGATTAAATTAGCCTTACTAATATTAAATATCTTGATGGTTTAAGGAATGATTGCCAGTTATGGGTAATTGTAGTTACTGTATTTGCAAGTCCAAGTCAAGTCTTGACTCTTTAGGTCAGAATTGAGTATGGAGTGTCTGGGGTGCGAGCCTGAGTCAGGTCCGGAGTCTCTGAGGAGCTAGGCTCAAGTGTCTGGGGCGGAGCCTGAGTCAGGTCCTGAGTCTCTGAGGAGCTAGGCTTGAGTGTCTGGGGCGGAGCCTGAGTCAGGTCCTGAGTCTCTGAGGAGCTAGGCTTGAGTGTCTGGGGCGGAGCCTGAGTCAGGTCCTGAGTCTCTGAGGAGCTAAGCTTGAGTGTCTAGGGTGAGTCAGAGTTGAGGCTTGAGTTGGGATTCAGGTTTAAGTCAAGGCTTGAGTGTCTGGAGTGCGAGTCTGAGTCCAGAGTCCGAGTCTTGAGGTGTGAGTATGTAGTTCTGAGGTGAGTCTTGAGTGTCCGGGTGTAAGTATAAGACGAGTTTAGAGAGTCTAGGGTCCGAGTCCGGTCATACGGCTCTGGGGGTGAGTCTGAGTAGAGTCTTGAGATTCTGGATGTGGAGTCTATGGGGTTGAGAGGGATGGAAGGTGGAGTTGAATCTTTAATGTCTGAGTAAAGTCTTAAAATTCTGGTTTGTGAGTACTGAGTCTCTGAGGTAGTAGTGAGGCTCGAGTCTCTGGGGTGCAAGTCCAAGTCTTAAAACCTGGCTCAAGACTTGCCCCAGAGAGGATTGAGTTTTTGGTGGAGAACCATCGTTTGAGCTCATTATTAGCAAAAACCCATTTTAAACACAGTCAGGTTCCTCTGGAAAACACTTAAAATAAAGAGGCTACAAAATGTTCTTTGAGTGATTCCATAGAAGAACAATTCTTAGTTCCATACAGAACCATCTTTGTAGAAGAAATGTGTTTGAAGAACCTTTTAAATGTTTAAAGAACTTGATGTTTGAAGTTTTATAACCAATTCAAAGATCTCCAAGAGCTTAAGCCACGCCTAGTCTGATACAGTGTTGTAACCTTACCATTCATGTACCTCTCTGTTTGTCTTCCAGTGGTCTTGCTGAATTCGAAAGAATCCCAGGCAGAGCTGGGTTGGACCTCGTATCCTTCAAATGGAGTAAGTCTTTCAAGCCTTCACAGTTTTATTTTCCCCCAAAACCAAGTATTATTTCATACAAATGTCTTCAGCTATGTTAGATGTTTGCCTTATTGCACACCCCCCTCCCAACCCGTCCTATTCATTTGTTCTGGACCATCCAGATGGCAGCTGTGCTTTGATTGCTAGCTCAGCTGAACAATAGAATAGTGCAGTAGGATGATTCAGTGTAGGTTATACAGTCTATCTGCTCTACCTACACTGGGAGAGAAAAACAACAGTGGCCATGTGGTGCAGTCTCGCAGCAAGCTGTTATTTGTTTAGCTTGTTAATTCTGGACATGACAGTGATTAAATCCTCAGTCTCCAGCTCCCTCCACACCACCCTCTGCAGCTGTGTGATCGTGCTAGCACAAACAGGAGAGACACACACACACACACACACACACACACACACATACATACACTATATGGACAAAAGTATTGGGACACTTGCTCATTCATTGTATCTTCTGAGGTATTAAAACAACTAAAGTATCAGAGATTATCCTGCCTCTGCTGTCCACGGAAGAAGGCTTTCTACTAGATTTTGGAGCATGCATTGCTGTGAGGATATGATTGCATTCACAGCTCAATGCTAGCAGAGGCTCTATACTGTTGTAACCCACGCCTGGCAATAGGTTCATGTTTATCTGCTCCAGAGAGTCCTATTCTATTGGCAATACTTCTTGTCTAGTCCCTGTAGCGCAAAGGTAGCTGAATGAATCAATTAGAAGAAGTGTCTGCTAATTTTTGACCATATAGTGTATACATTACACTCGAGCACTCACAGAACTTTATATGAACGGCCTTATAGTTACGGCTCTTTACAGACGAACTTCCTCTGCTGTGAATTGTGTGGCTCAGTCTGAGTCAGGCCCAGACTCAAACGGCTTAATTCCCATTGAGACAGGCATCACACTTACTCTGTAATTAATTGAGGAACTGTAAGGGGAGCCTTTGACAAGTGAGGCTTATTAAATTCATTCTTACCAAAGGAGCACATTTACGTCTGGATCCTGAATAGAAAACACGGAGCAGTAGATTAGTCTTTATGTATTCTGGACGCAGAGAAGGCTTGGGCTACTATAGGTTACATTTTTTTTAAACCCTTTAAACATATTTCAGTTATACCTTCTAAAATACTTCAATTCATAGTTCAATTCCACCCACCCAAGCAGCAAAGGGTTTATATTAGTTTCATAGCAGTTAGTGATTCATTTATAGGAGATACTGAATCATGTATAGTAGATATTGCAGTTACTGAATTATTCATAGTTAATCATTTATAACACTGAATGAATTTTGTTGTAGATATAGAATCAATATCACCCTTACTGAATCAAGTTTAGGAGCTATTGAATCAAACGCTACTGAAGTATTTGTGGGATTGAATCATTTTTAGCAGTTACTGAATTATTTATTAGATGGTTTTATAGATACTGAATCCTTTATCACAGTTAAGGAATCATAGCAGTTATTGAATCATTTGTAACAGATACTGATATTTTTATAGTAGATACTGAATCATTTTACGCAGTTACTGAATTATTTAATAGATAGTTTTATCCTTTATCCCTAAATCCTTTATCACGGTTACCAAATCATAGCAGTTATTGAATCATTTCTTACAGAGACAGATACTTTTTATAATAGATACTGAATCATTTTTAAAAGTTATTGAATTATTTAATATAGTTTTATTCTATATCCCTGTATATCACGGTTATTGAATGATTTCTAACAGATACTGATATTTTTAGCAGTAACTTTATCATTGATAATAGATGCTGAATCAGTTATTGGATTATGTTTCTTTAATCACCAAATTCCAGTTAAATTACTAAATCATTTATAGCAGTGCTTTCTATGGAAGACCCTCATGATGCACTCCTAAAACGTGCTCTGAGGAATGAGCCTGGTGCCCGGCTCTGATGCATCAGCAATCACAAACGTTGACCAGCATCACGCTAAATCGGTATAGAGAGAGCGTGAGTCATCAACCCACCCGCAGAGAGTAATACAAATTGTGCTCTCTCAGGCTCCGGCTGCTGATGGCAGGCATCATAGCCGGTGATTGCAACCAGTGATTCTCAGGTCATTGTGGCAACACCTTAGTCCGCTGGACTGCTCAGAGCCCCAAAGCACTTTTATTCTTAGGAGTGTGGATGCTCTGAAGAGAACAATGTTCTGGTTATAAACAAAACCTTCCAGAATCATTGCAGTCACACAAAAGCACCTTGTGTCTCTGCAACCTTCAACGGAAGTCAATGCATAAAAAAAATCATTTTGGATCATTTCTATTGGTCCATTTATTATCAAATTCACATTATTTATTTATAATCATGATATTCAAGAGGCGTAAGTGAACTCTTGGCATGCCGTGGTTAAAGACTGGCCAGTATTGTTTCTGATTCATCAAAAACCCAAAGAATATCTGAGACAGAGAACACAATAGATTATTCCAAGACCTTGATATCAGTGTGGCAAAGCCTGCTAGACTCGTAATAGACATTAGAAAACAGTCTATTGTGCGGCCCAGGTTGCCATGCCATTCTATCTACATGGTTTGAAATAAATAAATGTAGCTCACTCTATTTTTAAATAAATAATTTATGAAAAAAAAAAAAACGCTGAGGGCAGTTGTGTAATGTGAAGTGGCTGTCTGAATGAATAACAGTTACAGAAATCAGTGTTCGGCTGTCACACAGTTGAGCTCTTTTGGATATTTATGCAAAGCAGGACACATAAGCTGTATTAGGATTGTCTGGGCGCAGACCTTCCCCGTTAATGCTACAAGTCCATAATCTTCAGCATTAGGAGGAGTCTAATCTTAGGGTGCTTTCACACCTGAAAGTCTGGACCAAGGTCTGAACCATGGTTCACGTTTCTGCTGCCTCTGTTAGTTTTGGTTTGTATGATATATCTACGTCCCCTCAGCACCTATGTGGGTTATATCTTTGAGCTTCAAGTACGGCTCGGCTTGACCCCCCATCCATCAAAATCCACGGAAGACGAGCGTCCAGGCTTTTTTCTGTCCTGCACCGAAGTTTTCTGTCCTGCACCGAACGCTCGCTGTCTTCAAACCCAGACTGAAGACCCTGCTCTTCTGAGAGTACTTGGGCGAATAGCAGAGTGGTCACCTTACTGACTTGTGTTTAGTAGAGTCTAAACTTAGAGGTACCTCTGAATTATTAGTCTATTTAAACTAGCTGAGGTTTTTCTTGGGTAAATAGTGAAGCACTAATAGTGAAGTCACTCTGGATAAGAGCGTCTGCTAAATGCTGTAAATGTAAATATACATATCTCTCTCTATACCTGACACTGATTGGTTTGTAGAGGGGCATGCGTCTGACGCAGGCATGTTGTCGACTGGTGGGTCACCTTTTCTGAAAAAGTTACATTTGGTTTGACTGAACTGCTGATATTACAGCAGTTCTACCAGCAGCACCAAATTCAAGCTCCGAGCGCGAGAATAGTTTAAATCGACCAAATTAGCAAATGACCGATATAGATGAATCATCTCCATGTGCTCCCGTCACACATTTTTACCTCCTTCTTTCTTGTTCTATTGTTTAATGGGTGACGTCAGCCTGCGATTCAGTCCTGCGATTGGTTCAACAGTCTGAACCATCCAAGGGTTTTTTACACTGCTAACCAACCCAACCATGGTTGTGTGGTCTCAGACCTTTCTGCTATGTTGTTTCGGACCAAACTGAAAAGTATGTAGGTCAGAACAAGGTACACAAACAAGGTAGGTGTAAAAGCACCCTTAGTCCAGGGCAAGGCTTGAGCTGTTCTTGAAACATCGGTTTTTAGAAACATCTGAATTGATGTGAAGGTCAGCAGTGAGCCACTCCAGCTTGAGGGCCTTTTAAAGACTTTTAAAGGTCTAAAGAAATATCACTGAATGTTTAAGGTTCTTTAGCCATGTAAAGGTCCTTCACACCCGCTCATCTCTATGAACGACATGGTTCTTTATGTATTAGTGTAGATTTTAATGGTTCTTTTGAACATCTGACATGATATGGCTGTGTAGATCCAAAAGCATCATTTCAAGCAATGGTCTCCAGTGTGGTTGATGTTTTCCTCTGTGTGTGTGTGTGTGTGTGTGCACGCAGTGGGAGGAGATTAGCGGCGTGGATGAGAAGTACAAGCCCATTCGCACCTACCAGGTATGCAACGTGATGGAGCCTAGCCAGAATAACTGGCTGCAGACTGGCTGGATCTGGCGGCAGGGCGGGCAGCGCATCTTCATCGAGCTGCAGTTCACACTGAGGGACTGCAACAGCATCCCCGGAGTGGCGGGCAGCTGCAAGGAGACCTTCAACCTG
Source organism: Salminus brasiliensis (assembly GCF_030463535.1). Lineage (NCBI taxonomy): Eukaryota > Metazoa > Chordata > Actinopteri > Characiformes > Bryconidae > Salminus > Salminus brasiliensis. The sequence goes on along the minus strand of NC_132889.1, from coordinate 3,354,732 downwards.
CTGTACGCCGAATCCGACTGGGACCTGGGCCGCGTGGCCCGCGAGGACCGCTACAGCAAGATCGACACCATCGCCGCCGACGAGAGCTTCACGCAAGGCGACCTGGGCGAGAGGAAGATGAAGCTGAATACGGAGGTGCGCGAGATCGGCCACCTCAACCGCAAGGGCTTCCACCTGGCCTTCCAGGATGTGGGCGCGTGCGTGGCTATAGTGTCCGTGCGCGTGTACTACAAGCGCTGCCTGTCGACCGTACAGAACCTGGCAGTGTTCCCCGACACGGTGGCGGAGGCCGCCTTCGCCACCCTAGTGGAGGTCAGGGGGACGTGCGTGAATAACTCTGAGGTGGACACGGACTCGCCCCCTAGGATGCACTGCAGCGCCGAGGGGGAGTGGCTCGTGCCCATAGGGAAGTGCAGCTGCAGCGCTGGATACGAGGAGGGCCACAGCAGCTGTGAAGGTAGGGCTGCGTCCTGATTACAGTGGCGGGGCATTACGGTTATAGGACGGCCTTGCGTGTGACCAAACCTCCTAACTCCTGATTCCTAGCTGCATTATTGGGCACCATTATTTACACTGGCCTTTTTCCTATTCTGTTCTGCTCTCTCTCTCCCTCATCACTCTAAAGCGATGTTGGTCAGCACAGTCATCTGTTAGCTGGGGCGGTGGCGCTGGGGACCCTACAGTTTCCCCCAAGCGTGTCGGCTCCCCGGAATTGCTGCATCGGTGGAGGAGACGTGTGTTAAGTCCTTACCCTCCTGGTGATGGGAGTAGTGTTAGAGCTAGGGGGGTTAACTGGCAGCATCAAACTGGAAGACATTGACAAAACAATTGACAAAAAAATGCAAATTCAGTTAGTATTTAACCGATATAGAGTTTTCCCACCCTATACCACCGTATCCATATCCGCAAGGTGGTAGTGATCTGAGTCGCAGTGCACCACGATAAACCTTAGAGGTACCAGGGAGGACTCCCGAAGTAATCCTCTGCCTCACCTAAAAGCAGTATTAACCAGTCATTCTCTAAATGATGCACCGTCCATTACATAATCTGTCCTGCAGAGGACATTTCTCTGCAGTTATATCATCTACTTTGATGGCGAGGGGACTACGGACCTGGGGTTGTGACCTGATTTGATGTGATGGGGACGTATGACAGAGAGACAGAGAGGGAGCTGTGGAAATGACTGAGCGGGTAGAATCAGCACTATTTACAACATGACAAACAAGGACAAACCGTGTCATAGATGCAAAGCAGCATCCTGCTGTATCAGATCTAGCTAGTTTGGACAGTTACTGCACATTCCCCCGCTCCATTGGCTGATGCTGTAGGGGGATGTACACGCACCTAATGATTGCGTAACATTGGCTTTAAAAAATAAAATGTTAGCTTCATGTTTTGTGGGAGATTTTCACTGACTCACCAAAGCTAAAGTTAGCTTGAAGTTGGGCTCTCCGTCAGTGATAACTCTTATGTAACTAATCGTAGATCTGCCAGTGTTTATTTTCAGAAGCCATGGAGGAAAAAAAAGAGACGAAAGACCGGCGAGCGCTGAGGATGTCTGGAAGTAAAACTCCAGGGTGTTCAGTGTGTTCGAGTCCAAAATAGAAATTAGGAAAATAAACTATAAAAGGCTTTCCTCAGAGCAAGAGCGTACATGCGAAGATTAGAGAAGACAAAAAACACCTTTTTTTATGTATTTAAAGATATTGAAACTGACTGTTCGTGGATCTTGATCCAGTTTAGTTATTGTTACTTATTTTTTTGGATATTTCCCCCCAAATGTAAAATCTTCTCCCAAATGTAGTCCTTTCCAAATCCCATTTTCTAGTTAAGATCCCCACATCACATGATGGCACCAGTGTAGAGTGGGTAAAGGCTAGCGTTTCTTACACTCTTAAGGTGTGTATACTGGTCAGCTGCTCGGTCAGTGCTTGATAAACACACCCTTCAGTTTTTTTTCATAGATAATAGTACCTTGATAATGGTAAAGAACCATTACAGCAAGTGAAGATTCATTAGACCTTAGAAGGTTCTTCACACTCACACACATCCCTATTACAAGCATTGTTCTGCATAGAACGTCACTCAACACTCTTATAGGAGAACCATTACCTACTCATTAACCGTTCCATCAGCTAACAGGTACCACACACTGATTGAGGGGGCAAACAGAGAGCTATCCTATCTATCCAGAAAGAGCAAGGCCAGTTGTGCTGTCTGGGACGTCTGTGGCATCACCAGGGTTAAAACATTTGATCTCCCAATAATAGAATCAACGCTTAGACCGTTGCACCACTTGGGAGCCCCTTATTTATCCTTGTAAAAACTACTGTGCTTTAATGTGAGCGGTTTTAATGATGTTTTAATGCTTAATGCATGAAAGCAGGCTATAATGCGCAGACTTCTCTACACTCTAGTGCCACACAGGAAGAAACACACAGTTGGAGTATTGAGCCGGTACTGATGTATTATAGGTCATCTTTTATTAAAAAAATAAAAATAAAGGAAAAGTCCTCTATCAAAAGCAAGATGCTCCACATCGATCACGGCACACAGCAGTGGGCGTATACATGCAACAGGCATTAGTTTACAGTAAGAGTGAAGATCCTGGATCAGATATTCGGGCCATTTCCTTATACATGTGATTCTATGGGCAGGGCAATCTGAGAAATCCCACTCACTGGTCTATTTTAACACAAGGCTCTGTAGTCACTGAGTTGGCGTGCTGCTGTAGGATCTGTTTATGCTCATAATCACGACAAAGAGGGGCGGACTTTGGTTTAGTTGGTGAGTTAATGGGTGGTGCAAACAAAAGCTCACACAGTCATAAGTACTTGTTTCGTAGGTGCCGAAGAAGACACACCTCAAAACCCTTGTCTATTTTGAAATAAATTTAAACGTCTAGATAATGATCTTCATTTGAACAATACTGAGAGATTGAGGTCATTTAACTAAACACATACAACTGAAGAAATGTCTTAGTCAGTAAAATCTAATTAATAGAAATGTAATTTCTTTTAAATATAGTTAGAACCCCTCCCCCCGCATTTATTACTACTTCTTATGTGTCAAATTTGAGTCAGGTGCAGAACATCAGCTGCAGATAATTAGAACATGGTTATTAAGGATTCTGGATGAGCCCGTCTTATTTAAACCCCAGACATTTAGTCTGGTCTGCTCTTGATTTGCTGAGTTGAGTGAGAGCACCATGACCAGATCCAAAGAGCCCTCTGAGGCTTTGAATTGGATGTCGGTTGTAGATGCAGATGTGTCTGAGAAGGGGTTTAAAAAGATCCCTGAACAATCAGAAATCAGCCGTTCCACTGTTTGCTAAATCTTTGGAGTGGGTCAGGCCAGATCAGGCCGTCTTAGCAAGTTCAGCCCAAGAGCAGAGACCTCAAGATGAGTAAAGAAGTCTCCAACAGTCCTAAAATGTTGTCTACTGGTAGCTCTGACCACAGCTGAAGTCAGAGGTCAGCATCTACCATCAGAATGAGGCTGAACAAGTTTGATCAGTCCAGACCCAGCATTTGAGTGCAAGAACCTCCATGTGCTGACTGTAAAGCATGGAGGTGGAAATGTCATGGTCTGTCATGGGCCTGGCAAGCTCTCGGTCACTGAATCCACTAGGAGTTCTTTATTGTATCAGAGGGGGGCTTGAAGAACATGTCAGACCTTCAGATCTATCCGGAAACTGAAGCTAAAACATCAGAGACTGGTAGATGGTTATAGCACACAGATAATCGAGGTCAGCTAAAATGGGGAAATACGAGCTATTAGGGCTTAGGGTGTCCAAGGGTGGCGGTCCTACACCCATCCTACACTTATGCATCACTGGGTGTCTATATATGTGTCTGTGAGGGTGTGCTGACATCTTTCAGTGTTTAGTAAGCATTTTGCATGCGCTGGACGTATCCCACGCTTTGGGCAAAGCATTGTGGGAATTGTATGCAGCGCAGATGGTACAGTCAGCCGTGGGCACCAGACGTCCATTGTCTTCTGGCTGAAGCCCATCATGGTTTTTCTTTTGTTTGCGTGACAGCGCAGATTTTATTTTCATCTGGGCTCATTGTCTTGCAGCGGTAGGAGCTAAAGAAAAGTGTGTGTGTGTGTGTGTGTGTGTGTGTGTGTGTGTGTGTGTGTCTATAAGGGTGTGTGCATGGGACAGCGAGCTAGAGAATGCATCTGATCCTACATGCTCATCTGTCTTGGCAACCCATGCATTCACATATGTGATGACACCTATAAATCCAGACAATCATGCATGCGCACACACACACACTTGTACACACACTCACTGAGAGAGGCTGAGAGAGAGCATCAGAAGCTCACACATGGCATTGTCACCTCACACTCTCGCTTTGCACTGCTCTTTCTCTCTCTCGCGCCTCTCCGCTCTCCTCTCCAACCCCCCGCTGGGTAAGCTGCCTCCATATGGCCATATGCAACCTGCCCTGCTCTGTACTTCAAACTCACAACACACACACACACACACACGGCAAACACACACTCATACACTACACAAACAGGTCGCATTCTATCATGGTGTTGGCAGCCTTTAATAGTTATTAGAACCCGCAGAGTGTAGCTATTGCTTTTTAATGCAAATCAAGCCCTTTCATATGTAGAAGGAGGTCAGGCCAGACTGGTTCACTATGGACGCTAGCTGTAGGTCAAAGTGGGCGTATTGTTGTCATTGATTCTGAGGTGAACTGGCGAATCTGTATCTATTATTTCAAGTCATGGAGCCTTTATATGGTAATTAGAAAGTGCCATGGCTTCTCATAGTAGCATCAGTAACAGTTCGGCTATTGTTTTGAGCCATGGAACATTTACATGGTACTAAAAAAGTTGTACTATGGCTTCTAACAATATCACCATTAAGGATGTTGCCAGTATCAAAAGCCATGGAATGGCAATTAGCATGTGAGTAGAAGCAGGGAGAATCCAGACCTCCAGACCCACCACTGCTCTACATAGTACCACAAAGTAGTTCCATGGCTCGTGACAATAGCATCAATAAGAGTCCTGCTATTGTTAAGAGGCGTGGATCTTTTATATAGTACTAAAAGTAGCTCAATGTCTTAGTAGTAATAGCATTTTTTGCTGTTTCAAGCCAAGGTACCTCTATGTAGTTGTTAAAAAGAGATGTAGGTATGTATGGCTTGTAACAATTGCTTTAATTAGGATAGCTATTAATGTCAAGTCATGGAACCCCTCTGTAGCACCAAAAAGCCTTCATATAGTAATTAGAAAGTGCCATGGCTTGTCATAGCAGCATCAGTAAGAGTTCGGCTATTGTTTTGAGCCATGGAACATTTACATGGTACTAAAATTGTTGTTCTATGGCTTCTAACAATAGCACCATTAAGGATGTTGCCGGTATTAAAAGCCATGGAATGGCAATTAGCATGTGAGTAGCAGCAGGAAAAGCACAAAACCGCAAGAATCCAGACCTCCAGACCCACCACTGCTCTATATAGTACCACAAAGTAGTTCCATGGCTTGTCACAGTAGCACCAACAATGCTTCTGTTATTGGTAGGAGGCATGGAGTTTTTATGTAGTACTGAAGGTAGCTAAATGGTTTGTAGTAATATCATATCAGTCATTAAGGGTTCTGCTGCTACAAGTCATGGAACGTCTGCATGTGCAAAAAAAGTTCTATGGTTGGACACAAAAGCACCAAAAAGGATGTTGCCGTTATTACAAGTCATGGGATGGCAATTATCTTGTGAGTTGAAGCAGAAAAAAAAGCACAAAACTGCAAGAATCCAGACCTCCAGACCCACCACTGCTCTACATAGTACCACAGAGTAGTTCCATGGCTCGTGACAATAGCATCAATAAGAGTCCTGCTATTGTTAAGAGGCGTGGATCTTTTATATAGTACTGAAAGTAGCTCAATGTCTTAGTAGTAATAGCATTAATAAGGGTTCTGCTGTTTCAAGCCAAGGTACCTCTATATAGTTGTTAAAAAGAGATGTAGGTATGTATGGCTTGTAAGAATTGCATCAATTTGGATAGCTATTAATGTCAAGTCATGGAACCTAATTCATTATAAAAGGATCTGCTGTTCTTGCAAGATGTGGAACCTCTGTATTAATTGATGTATAGAAATATAGAAAACTCTTCTGTAATCAAACGCATCAAGGAAGATCTGAGCAGAGGTGGCTGTCGTTAAACTTCTCCCCGCCCGTCTTAATGTTCTTAAAGCTGAACCCGGGCTCTGCCGCCACACTAGAGACTGGACTTCCCAGCGCTTTTCAGTCGGCTGTTTGGAAGTCAGGAGTCATTTCTCCCAGGGAAGTGATCAGAAGTTGGCAAGACTCTCCAAACGTGGGATTTCCTGATCCTGCGAACACTGCCCCTTGCGGCCTACAGGATTTTCCGTCATTAAAATCCGGTAAATATCCGGTTATGGCGGCGACTGATCACTTCGCATGATTCACACGTCTGCATGTTATCGAACACCGTTCCTACGAGAGTGACGTGACATTGAAGAGTGACAGAAAATGCACGGATCCCTGTGGGAGCTTTTCTCAGTCTGGGCAGTTCATGTAGGGAGAAATGGCCTCGGGGCAGTTCGCTGTCCGCAGCCAGAGCGAAGAGGCTCTGGTGGAACCTCTCCCAGGCCCTGTCACTTAACCGCAGCTGGAGAGTGTGTGAAATTCCTTTTGTCTGCTCGCTTTAAAATGCTGTTTGTCTTGTCGCTCTGCGTTACTGCTTGTTTCTCCTAAAGGTCCTTGCCATCCTCACTCGCACGTGTGTGTGTGTAGGGGTGTGTATGAGTGTCAGATGTTTTAGTCATGATGAGTTGTCACTGTGAGCTGTGTTTCTTACTATGTACACCAAAAAAAAAAAAAAAGGATTGCAGCAGCTGAGGGTGGGAAGAAAGAGGGAGAGCGAGGCCGGGAATGAGGAGAAGAGGTGGCGTGAATGACTCAAAGGCCAACATGAGCGATGGCTCCAAGTCCTCGCACTTCGAGAAGGCAGAGAATGTGGGAAAGTGGGCAAACGAGGAGAGAAAGTGTTGGAAGGAAGGTGAATAATTAAAGGGCAGATTGTCACTCACAGGCCACTTTATTAGAAACGCCAACCTAGGTGCTCCTTCTTGCTGATGTGGCTGGATATTGTTGGGTGGTGGATCCACTCCTTATAGACTCATACCAGCACAAACCACAACCACCACCACTTATGTTGAGAATAAGGGGCGATCCACCTGGTCAGTCACCAAAATAATTGATCAACAGCAGCCATGTGGTGAGAATGTGATCACTGATAAATGGGCAGAGGGTAGCTGATAAATTGCACGGCTATAAGGTTGCTGGAGCCCACAAAGAGGCTAGAGGGTAGATGTAGAAGGGAGGGGTTACTAAAGGGTCCTCCTGCCTCATATTGTGTAGGTCCCTCTTGGGCTGCCAGAACAGCTCTTACCCTTTGAGGCATGGACTCCACAGGATCTCTGAAGGTGCCTTGTGGTATCTGACATCTGTAAAGCTCCTTAAAGGTCTGTAAGAAGCAAGATTGGGCCTCCTTGGGTGCCCATGATCATTGAAGGAAGGATCCTTGGAGTACCTTTGGTAGGTACCAGACCTGCATGATGATTTGGAGATGCTCTGACCCAATTGCACCTGCTGTGTGGATGGTCTATAGACCATCCTAGATTTACTGTATGCGGTTCAACTGGTCGAATATTGAACTGGTTGAATACCAGGTTCATGAATCGTTTGGTAGAACCCTGAGAACCTGCTACCACTGTTCTCACTACAACCTACCTTAAGGATTTTCTCGTTTTACGTGGAAGTTCATTTGCAGAGTGATGAGTGCAGTGACTTTGTGGTGGATCTGGAGGTTGGACTGTGGTCCCTCTGGCTGTAGATCAGGGACCCCTTGTTGCTACTTTACCTGACAAGACATCAGGTCTGGTTTGGGCTGATATTTCAGATAGAACGTCAAGGTTTGTGGAGCTTTGTGTTTTTTCTCTCGACCTCTCTCCACCGCACTCACTCACGAGGATGAGAAGATGGGCAGAAAGTGGAGAGAAAGCCTGTGTGTGTTAAAAAAAAAAAAAAAGGAGCTTGGTGAAGCTCTGGAGGCGTTTGGTTGCTGTCAGTCTGCATCAGGCGCAGTCTCGGTGGATTATTTCTCTATTGAACGCTAATGACATGAATATGCAGAGATAGCACTGCTCTCCCCCTCTGCCCCTGCTCTATTGATCCGCCGTAATGCTTCACTAAACTGTTGAATTAGACTGCAAATCTGCCTACCTTTCTCCGCTGGGGCAAAGCTTCTCGGCAAGCGTGTGTATGCATGCACACGTAGTGTGTGTATGTGTGTGACCGAAGCTCGGATTTGAGAAGCTCTGGATAAGTGTATGACTATGACTTATTTGTTTTGTATAGGAATGTGACGTGTGTGTGTGTGTGTGTGTATGTGCTAGTGTGAGCGAGAGTGTTTTTAGCGGAGCGGCTCAATAGTATTGAGCAGGCCATGAGTAGCTGTAGATGGTGTCGAGAGAGATTATGTGGTGCCAGACTGGGTGGGCACATGGTGTAGCTCAGAAATGTCACTGTGGCTTTAATGATGAAGCGTTTACGCTCTCGAGCAAACCTTGGGTTCTTGTAAATGCCGTCTCAAAGCATGATGACGTGAAGCTGGTAGAATGGCTCTGGAGTTCTTGGCTCATCTTGGGTGTAGAGTAGGAGGCATAACCATAGCTAGATGTGGCCGATGCTATCAGTCACCAGTCAGTCAGTTCTACTTTACGTGACATTGACAGTAGATGGATGACGGCAGACCGGATGTTGCATATTTTTTAATGGAGCGGCGCCGGCGATGGCAGTGAACTGCTTTGCTCAGCGGAAGGTTCTATTAAGAGTTCGGTTTTGCAGCTTTTCCTGTCAATCGCAGAGAAGAACTAGGCTGGACGGCATCCGTTTACTCTGACTCTGAGAGTAGGGGTGTGACGAGCACGCGAATCGATATGCAAATAAAACAAAAAACAAAAATACGGTTTGCGAAGGTCGAGTATCATGGTAGCGATTGACCAACAATATATCATACAGCCTTATTGGACAGTATTTCAGCAAAAAGCCTGACCTAAGGACCTTTTTTTTGCATTGCTGTGTTTGGAGGCAGGCGCCAGCACAGAGTCAGCAATGCAGGTCATGTTATTTACACCAGTCGGTGCTCACTCTAGCAGGGAAGAAGTGGAGGAAGAAGTGGAGGAGGAAGAGGAGGAGGAGGAGGAGGAGGAAGAGGGAAGGCTTCTGGGTTACTCCAGAGCAGAGCAACTTATTCCCAGAGTTTCAGAGATGCAGTTTTAGCGCTGTGGTAAGAGGCTGCGGGCTTGGAGAGGATTCTGATTCATCATAGGTGGCTTGAGCCGTGCGGTGCGGAGGGCACTGTCAGGCTGCTAGAAAAAAAAAGTCTAGTCCCTGTAAAGATGTACTGCCAATAGAATAGGACTCTCTGCAGGAGGTAAACATGAACCTGTTGGCACCATGCCAAATGCTGGATGAGGTGAGGTGGTACCCTTAATGGGTGTAGTGTCAGGGGTCCTGATTAGTACCCTTGCAAGCTGTAGTGTCAGGGGTTCTGATTGGTACCCTACCCTTGCAGGCTTTACTGTCAGGGGTTCTGATTGGTACCCTACCCTTGCAGGCTTTACTGTCAGGGGACCTGATTAGTACCCTACTCTTGCAGGCTGTAGCGTCAGGGCAACTGATTGGTACCCTACCCTTGCAGGGTGTAGCGTCAGGGGACCTGATTGGTACCCTACCCTTGCAGGGTGTAGCGTCAGGGGACCTGATTAGTACCCTACCTTTGCAGGGTGTAGTGTCAGGGGACCTGATTAGTACCCTACCCTTGCAGGGTGTAGTGTCAGGGGACCTGATTAGTACCCTACCCTTGCAGGCTTTACTGTCAGGGGTTCTGATTGGTACCCTACCCTTGCAGGCTTTACTGTCAGGGGACCTGATTAGTACCCTACCCTTGCAGGCTGTAGCGTCAGGGCAACTGATTGGTACCCTACCCTTGCAGGGTGTAGCGTCAGGGGACCTGATTGGTACCCTACCCTTGCAGGGTGTAGCGTCAGGGGACCTGATTGGTACCCTACCCTTGCAAGCTGTAGCGTCAGGGCATCTGATTGGTACCCTACCCTTGCAGGGTGTAGCGTCAGGGCATCTGATTGGTACCCTACCCTTGCAGGGTGTAGCGTCAGGGGACCTGATTGGTACCCTACCCTTGCAAGCTGTAGCATCAGGGCATCTGATTGGTACCCTACCCTTGCAGGGTGTAGTGTCAGGGCACCTGATTGGTACCCTACCCTTGCAGGCTGTAGCATCAGGGCATCTGATAGAAGGCTGTAGTGTCTGGGGACCTGATTGCTACCCTTGCAGGCTGTAGTGTCGGGTGATCTGATTGGTAGAAAAGCACCAGTAGTAACAGATGGCTTGAGCAGTACAGCGTGGACGGCACACAATGATCTTACTTTGGTGTTTGTACTCTGTGTCCTTTGCAAGAGTGTGGAAGTTTAATTTGAGGACGGAACATTTGGAGAGTGGAAGGCATGAGTGTACAATGTGTTTGCTGTGTGTGTGTGTGTGTGTGCAGGAGTGTAGACGTGTGTGTTTGTGTGAGAGGGAGAAAAAGGGAGAGAGTTATAAGAGACTTAGTAAGTACACTGTGTTTCTGTGTGTGTACAGGAATGCTGTACAGCTGTGTGTGTATGTGTGTGTGTGTGTGAGGTACAGGTTTCAATGCCTTAACATTTTCTCAGTGAAGAAGCTTACTGTTCGAAAGTTGACTGAGACTCAAATTACTGGTAATTAAGAACATCTGTCAGAACTAAAGGATAAAATTTGCCTGAAGCCCATTCTAATTAGCCATTTGTGTCTAATCAGGGTATTCATGTATATTGTGTGACCACAATACCGTGTACAAACCATGCCCTGTGAGCACTTGACAACAAAATGAAAAGACCCAGGGGTCTGGGTGGTCCAGTGGTCTAATACGCTGCACTATGGCCCGGGGGTTTAAATCCTGAGCCATGCCGCTTTGCCATCAGCAACCAGGGTTGGAAAGAGCACAGCTGGCTGGATGGGCAGATGGCTCTCTCTCTCTCTCCTCATCAGGCGCAGTCGTCTGTGACACTGACCAAGGCTCTGCCACTATGACCCAAGGATCGTAGCCGGAGCCTGAGAGAGCACAATTGGCCTCACTCTCTCTGGCTGGGTAGATGGCTCTCACTCACCGTACATCACTCCAGTGTGATGCTGGCCACGAGACCTGATGATACCCGATGCTTTATTCAGAGCATGCTGGTTGCCCTGTGGCCTTGCATTTGCAGTGGCTGGTTGCGCCTGTGTCTGTGGAGGCGTGGGTCAGTCCTCACCCTCCATGTGTTGAAGGCATTACATGTGTTGGGGGAGAATATATAGACAAATGTATTGGGACACCTACCTATTCTTTGTTTCTTCTAGGCTAATAATTTATCCTGCTTTCTGCTAGATTTTCTTGAGCATTGCTGTGAGGATTTGATTGTTCTCAGCAACAAAAGCGTTAGTGAGGTCAGGATGTGGGATGATCACCACCCTTCCACATCCCCGACTCATCCCAAAAGTACCGGATGGAGCACCACCACCATTATTTCAGAGAACACAGTTCTTCCACTGCTCCACAGCTCAGTGCTGGGGGGCTTTATACCCCTCCAAGCCCACGCCTGGCATAAGGCAGCATGGTGCCAATAGGTTCATATTACCTGCTCAAGAGAGTCCTATGCTATTGATAAGACTAGACAAGCTCTGTATCAGCACTGGGTGCACTTTACACTAGCTGAATACATTCATTAGAAGGGGTGTCCAAAAATATTTGGACACATAGTGTATAGAGTCACATCGGCTTAACTGTGATTAGTGGACTTTAGTAGAGCCCCAGTGTAAAGGGGCTGTGAGACAGACTGTGTGTGTGTGTGTGTGTGTGTGTGTGTGTGTGTGTGTGTGTGTGTGTGTGTGTGTGTGTTGGAAAAGAGAGGACAGTGCAGGTGGTCCACCTTGACTGTTTTAGCTGCTGCGTGTCACAGAGGCAAGGCTGATGCAATGTGAAGTACCAGCCAGAGCCGTCTCCAGGGAGACCATCTGCTTAAGCACAGGGCCCGGCCTCCCCGCAGGGGGTGTGTGTGTGTGTGTATACAAGGTGGCACAAAATGTGAAGGAGAGTGCTGCGCTTAGGTGTATGTTAGTGTTGTATGTGTTTTTTCTTTTCTCACACTCATCTCTGTAATTATCAAACACCACTGACTGCGATGGAGGGAAAGAAAGAAAGGGAGAGGGAGGGAAAGAAGACGAGGAGGCAGAGGGTCGTCATTTCATGATGAATGGACCAATAGAAATGCTCCAACATTACTATATGGAATACAATCTTTTCACATTTACTTCCATTGAATGAAGTTTTCCTCTTCTCCTTCTCAGGAAAGTTTCTGTACTGGAGATACAAGGGTTTTGCGTGACAATGATGGTTGGTACGATCGTTTTATGACACTGTATAAAACAATAAGCCACATTTCTTCTCCAAATAAGAAACAATGGGGCATTTTTTAATTGACTGACTGACCGAGAAACCATCCATGACCGAACATGCGAACCAAGCACTTACATGCTAACCACTAATTAAAGTGCTAGCTGTGAGCTAAGATGCTAACCTTCAACTAGGGAAGGGTTTGGGTCAGTTTGAATATGCGAAATCATAGAAAGAAAAATTTGCCATTAATTTAAAAACAATCTGGTTCACAAACTCTGCCTAGAAAAAGCTTTATTAACATCTTCTAAAACATTTTTAATGAATTAAAAAAAATATTATTTTTTATTTTTCGTTTTTTATTTTTCTATTTTATATTACAATACATATTTTTTTATAGTATCAATAATTTAATATAAATATTTTTTATTAATTCATTTATTGTATCATCTTTTTTCTCGTATCTATTTCAATAACCACTAAAACCTCTTTGAATTTGAATATTGTATTCATAATTTATTTTTCTTTGGAAAAAATATTTATGTTTTATGTAGTTCTTATGTAGTTCTTTTTTATTATTAATATTTTCTATTTTTCTATTTTTATTTTATTTTATAAATTGTATTATGGTACTATTTTACTGTGTATATTATATTCATACTTTACATCAATATTTTATTAATTTATCAATTATTTGATTTAAATTAATATTTATTAATTTATTTATAATCATTTTTATCTTGTATCCATTTCAGTAACCTCTCTGTGCTTCTAAAACTTATTTATTTATTTATTTATTTGTTATATTCAGCTGTTTGCAGTTATGTGTAAAGTTGGATTATGTTTGGATTTGGGGTATTTATGAAGGTCAGATCGGGGTTCGGTTTAGGATTAGAGAGATTTAGTTACGGGAACATTTTGTTCAATGCGTTATTTTTCAGAGTGTGTTCATTAAAGAGTGTGAGCGTGCTTTTATACATGCGCGTGTGTGTGTGTGTGTGCGTGAGCGCTGTAGTTGCTTAATTAAAGGTGGTGGTGGAACTCAATGTTGTGTAATTAGTGCAGACTGAAGTGTGCCAGCAGCTGTCGCGCCTTTTTTCTTTCTTTTTTTGTATTTAGTGGCTCTCACTTCTCTGGCTGCCTTATCTGCCAGGAGCCCACTGACACTCAAACCACACACACACACACACACACACACACACACACACACACACACACACACACAATAATACAATGTACAGCTTTCAGACTCTCATTTTATTGGAAATCAGTTGCTTTTCTTTCTTTTTTCCTTTCGGTTCTCGTTTCCCTCCCACTTTCACAACCAAACAGTCTCTGCTGCCTGGGATTGTTTTCAGCCAAACATGCTGACACTGAGTTAGGGCTGTAAGATATGACCAGTTGAACGTATTGCTCCACAGTACACAGTGCTGGGCAGTATGACGGTACACTGTACGTATACGTTATATATAATTAGTCCTGTGGTCTGTGATTCTTACCGCGGCTTATAACAAGCTACATAGCAATACACACCACCTGGGTACCTTCCTCACTGGTCATCTCCCCCGCCCCCATATCTCTTTCTCGCTCTTTCTTTCTTTCTACATCATTCGGACAAAAGTATTGGGACAAACCTCTTAATCACTGAATTCAATCGTTCCATTCAGTTTCACTGCCACAGGTGTATAAAACCAAGGCCCTAGCCATGCAGTCTGCCTTTCTTAGACACATTATTGAAAGAATGGGAGGTTCTGAAGAGCTTCCTGAACTCCAGCATGGTACCGCGGCTTATAACAAGCTACATAGCAGTGGGCCTGAATGCGGTTTTCACGTCCGCCTGGTTAAAAATAAGCCACCGCTTCTGTCGGCTAACTCGTAAGTATGAGATTGGAGAAGAGGTCGCTAACCAGTGGCTCTGAGACCGTGAAGAGAGCTGTGTTCAGCTACATCAAACATCAGCTGAGCTATACTAACAACTCTCTCTCTCTGCACACTAGTGTGCACACAGCTGGACTTTGTGACTATGCTGCAGTGATGTTGATAACGGCTGCCTGATTCATACATATACTGTGTAAATTTGTGGGGCAGAGCAAACCCTTGAGTACCCGAGGCCTTTATTATATAGATGATAAAATTATATTTTTTTATATTCTATGTACTCTTGAGTCATAAATAAGCTGCAAACCTATAGAAAGTCCTAGTCATGGAACAAAATAACCGGGATATACCATGAAACCATCAGAATGTTTTTACATACAGTGATCATTTTAGGCCCATCCAGCCCAAATATTACAAGGTACAAAAAAATAAATAAATACAATAGCAAGCGTTTGAAGTTTATGCTTCCCAGAGTCTAAACATGTCAGGTGGTGTGACTGTCCAACTGTATTTGCATCTGCTGGGTTTCTTGCCCAGGTGTCTGGTGTCAGTCTTGGCCACATTTTTCATTTTGTACCCCTTTCAAACTGCCCCTTTAAACGAGGCAGAGGTGAGGCAGGTTAACCGAATGCTTTATGGAGGAGGAGGGATTAATTGTGCAGGGGGGCATTGCGGGGGCCGTTTGGAGCTTGGCACTGAAGCTCACTGTTCTGCCTGGCACTGCGCCACCTGCGCCCATCTGCCACACACACACACACACAGACACGTGAGCACGCATGCAAAAATACACACCGCCTGGGTACCTTCCTCACTGGTCATCTCCCCCGCCCCCATATCTCTTTCTCGCTCTTTCTTTCTTTCTACGTTATTCGGACAAAAGTATTGGGACAAACCTCTTAATCACTGAATTCAATCGTTCCATTCAGTCTCACTGCCACAGGTGTATAAAACCAAGCCCCTAGCCATGCAGTCTGCCTTTCTTAGACACATTATTGAAAGAATGGGAGGTTCTAAAGAGCTCACTGAACTCCAGCGTGGTTCTGTATGTAATAGGAGACACCACTGCACCAACAACAACAAGTCAGCTGGTGAAATTTCCTCCCTCCTAGATCTTCTTCCATCAGCTGTGAGTGGTGTTATTATTGAACAGTGGAAGCGTTTAAGAAGAACAGCTCACAGAGAGCTGTGTGTCTGTCAGACCACGTAAAGTTACAGAGCGAGGTTAGGGCCGAGAATGTGGAAATGTCCCAATACTTTTGTCAAATTGTGTATTTTTCCTGCTCCCTTACTCTGTATGTCTTTCTCTTCTCTCTGTCCATACTAATCTCCATTCTTTTACACTGTGCAGGGTGGGTGGTTAGGGGGTGGGGGGTGGAGTGTGTGTGTGTGTTGAAGTCCTGGACTGACCACACACTCCCAGCAGGTGGCTTGCTGTATGGAGGCGATTTGGACTAGACTTAGAAGGTTACCTTCAATCATCTCTACCACACACACGCCTACAAAGGGCATGCAGGAGTTGGTGTTCTTTCCCTAGAACAGTCAGTCTTTTTATTCCTATAATTGTTTACAGAATATTATGATTTTATATTATTATCATCATCATGATAATCACTTTGTGGCTCACCCAGCTTTCTCCTGCGCAGCTCTTCCGGGCTGGAGCTCCTTCAGGCTGGAGCTCACATTAAGCACCTTATGAATATTCCAGAGGTGAGCGAGGAGCACTGCAGTGCTTTTGTGTTGAGCCATTTAGAGAACTCTAACATGCGGCGCTCTGGGGACCTTATCTAGAGCCTGGCTCACCCGCCCAGCTAATGCAAGCAACAGAGAGAGCAAGTGAATACTTTAGCATTCAGTGGGAGGTGTGTGTGTGTGTGTGTGTGTGTGAGACAGAGAGAGAGCGAGAGCGACTGATACAGAAACAGAGATAGTGAGCGATTTAGCATGCTGTATTGCAAAGTTCTATAGAGATTAGCAGCATCAGCAACCCCTGTCATCTCGTGTGTGTGTGTGTGTGTGTGTGTGTGTGTGTGTGTGTGTGTGTGTCGGTATGAGTGTGTTCTGAAAAGATTGAGTAAAAGTGACAAGAGTGTGTGAGGTGAGTGTTCTCAGGTGGTTCCCACGTACCAGGATTATCTTGCATCTCCCAGAGTCGATATGACGGAGTTTTGCGTGTTGCTGGGACGTGTCCTGGAGCGTAACCACCAAGACACACACACACATATAAAAGCCAGTGTGTGTGTGTGTGTGTGTGTATCCACATCACGTCTACTTTCATTGCTTTGGGTGAACCTCAGGGTTTATCTGAGGACTCCTCTGTCGACTCGCGCTCAGAGTTGATGTGCATTCCTGGTATCTGCCATTAGCCCAGGCTTGTGTAACCCAGTAGAACACAGGGCTGGGTAATGGACTGGGTGACTCACTTTGGCCAGGCTCCTAAATCAGCACCGGAGAGACGTCAGACCAGTGACTTTCAGTCCAGCTTTTAAGGACACCGTTCACTAAAGGCAGGATTCAGCTCATTACGTGCCCTAGTCTTTCCTGAGCTGCATTTGTGGAAGGTAATAGTTTCCACGGCCAGACAGTTGCTAGACTGATGCTGCTGTGGTTGCTGTTGTATTTCAGATGGTTTCTATGGTGTTGCTTAGTGGCTGCAACCAACAACAATTCATTGCTGCACCTCCACAAGACACATTGTCCCATTGTAGTGCTGCTGTTGCTATGGTGTCTCCGGTGGTTGCTAGGCAGTTGCTATGATATCCCAGGTGGTTGCTATAGGCTGGCCACTAGGTGGCCACTAGGCTGGTGCTATGTGGTTGCTATTGTATTCCTGATGGTTTCTAGGGTGTTGCTTAGTGGGTGCAACCAACAACAGGCCATTGTCCCATTGTAGTGTTGCTGTTGCTATGGTATCTCAGGTGGTTGCTAGGCAGTTGCTAAGAAATCCCAGGTGGTTGCTCAAGTGTTGTTGGGAGGCCACTATGGTGTTGCTAGGCAGTTGCTGTGATATCCCAGGTGGTTGCTATAGTGCTGTTTGGTGGCCACTAGGCTGGTGCTATGTGGTTGCTATTGTATTTCAGATGGTTTCTATGGTGTTGCTTAGTGGCTGCAACTGACAACAATCCATTGCTGCACCTCCACAAGACACATTGTCCCATTGTAGCGCTGCTGTTGCTATGGTGTCTCAGGTGGTTGCTAGGCAGTTGCTATGATATCCCAGGTGGTTGCTCAAGTGTTGTTGGGTGGCCACTATGGTGTTGCCAGGTGGTTGCTGCGATATCCCAGATGGTTGCTAGGCAGGTTTTCGAGTGTTCCAGGTGGTGGAAGGTAATCGCTATTGAGGTGCCAAATGGTTCTAGGTGGCTACTATGGCATCCCAGATGGTTGCTAGGGTGTTGCTAGGTGGTTGCTAGGCACGTCCCATTTTTTTTGCTGATATCCTGATTTTAGCCTGACTGTCTTGAAATAACCCCTTAAATAAGACCTAAAATAACCCTGAATTAAGCTGGTCAGGGCAGCCAGAACACAGCTGGTAGGCTTAGGCTTAGGCTTGACCAGGTACAGTGGGCGCACAGCCGGAGTGTCCTGACCAGACCCTGGTAGAGTAACGAGTGGTGATGGGCTTTAACAGGCTTTGTCTCAGTATCATAATTCTCCATTAACCACAGCTTTCACCCGTCGACCTCTTGAACGTGTGTGTGTGTGTGTGTGTGTGTGTGTGTGTGTGTGTGTGTTTGCGCGCATTAAAACTCAAATGTTACCCATTTGCGTAATGAGTTCACTTCTATCCTCGTCTGACCTCCGTGCGCTCCTCCCTCGAGTGTCGTATTACGGATGCTGTAGCGAGCCGTGACACCATCACTGATCTGGGACGAGTCCGGATGAGCTCCAGTCCGCTGTGCTCCAGTGTAATGAGCTGCTTTTTCTCAAAGCAGTCTGTATAATCAGACTTCTCCACTCCCGTCTTCTCAGTGCTGGTGAACAGAGTAAGGACGTTCCCCCCGACGCAGTCTCTCCCTCTTCCAGCTGAGTATGAGTTCGGGTCTCCAGACGAGTGAGGCTGGAGGAAGGAAATGACACGAGCCGCTGGAGATGCAGGTCAGCCAATGGCTCTTACATACGTACTGCCTCCTTGTTCAGTGTGAACCCAAACATCAAAAGGGCTGAATGATAAATCGAGGCCGGTGACGTATCGACTTGCTTATCAGCTCTTTAATTCTGATCCCCAGGTTTTGTTTTTCGGGGCTTTTCAAAATCAGGCTTCACTGGTCTGAGACTTGTCCTGTTGAAAATGAGCCGTGTTCCTGTCTCGCTGTCTCCATGCCCAGGGAACGCGCTCTGGCTGCCTGCTTGGCATGGCTTTGCCTTTTCATTTTGTTGTCATTTGTTAGCACCCCCCCCCCTTATCCCCCCCCCCACACCCTCCCGTCCCTAACAAAATGGATGACATTTTCAGCAGCACCTGCGTCCCCCTCTGAAGTATATTTGGTTCTTTCTCTCACTCACAAACCACACACAAACACACACACACACACACACACACACACACACACACACACTTCAGCATGCACAGATACACACGAGTGCACGTGTGATCTCACATGTAAACACCCACGCGTGGATCATGCAGACATGATGGCAGGCGTGTAAGTCATTAACGGCGGCTCTGTCATCCTCAAGTGTCTCAGTCTCTCTCTTCACACCCCTCCTCTCTCGCTCGCTCGCTCTCTCTCTCTCTCTTTCTCTCTGTTCACACAGATAAACGCCAGATTAACGCGATTGTAGTTCATATGAAAATTGGCACGGTGTGTGTGTGTGTGTGTGAGTGTGTGTTGGATGGTGAGGAGTGAATGCTGAAAGTTCTGTTGTTGTTGTTGGTGAAGAAGTGCTCCAGTGTTGTTCAGGCTAATCCGTTTCGGCTGCATCCGTAACCACAGACAGTAATTACCACAGACAGTCGTTTGGCTCTTTACTCCGTACTTACAAAAGAACAGAATCTCATTGACTGACGACTCGGTTGGAGAAGCCAATGGGCTTTAAACGGGAGGCCAAATCAAAAACTCACACTCCGTCTTACACACAGTACTGAAATGCTTTGAGAAGCAATGGACAACAGAAGAAGATGGGTTATATAAAATATTTATATAACAGCGTAACAAATAAAACAACTAAATATACCTGCAGTGATGAGAAGATACAAAAATATATTATATACAGAAAGAAATAAAAATAATAAAATAGAAATTTTATCTATATAGATGGATAGAGATAAAATAGAATAAAATATCTTAGAAATGTACAATTTAAGATATCATAAAATAAAATTATTTATATACAGAGATAATCTGAAAAATAATCAAATAAAAAGACAACTTGTATACAGAGCTAAAATAATATAAGATACAAAAGTAACAATATATAATAAAGACAATAGCAATAAATTAAGTTGAAAATGAGTGGAGATAAAATATATATATATAAAATTAAGATAATTCAAATAAACAATTATTGAAATAATTGTATGTATAAAATAAATATATATACAAAATAAAATATATAGAGAGATAAATGCAGAAATACAATATTTACAAAGTAAAATGGTAAAAAATGTGAAATAAGTTATGTGCAAATATGATAAATATATATATATGTATGTACAGTGATGAATACATTTTAATGATATAATTATATAGACATACATGCTACATAATAAAAACAGTAAAATTAAAAACAAATATATATAATTATTTACTATATATTAAATATAAACTATAGATTATAGATAAATTATAGATACAATATATACTGCAAAAAAATAATATTTTTATAGAGAAAATGCTAATATATGCTAATCAGCAGTGTGCTTCATATACAGTAGATGTAAATTAGGTTGGAAAACGAGGGACTACACCTTTACCCTAATGCTGAGAGAAGCACTGCTGTTACTGTTTTCATGTGAAGGCTGGTGTTGATCTACAGCTCATCTATTGATTTGCATTGATCCTGACATTACTCCTCATGTCTGGCTATAGTGTGTTCACCACCTGATGGATGGGTGCAGACATGACCTCTGGACAAGTCAAGGTCCAGCGCAGTCCTTGAGGGAGAGGGTGATGCCTCTTAGCGTGTCAGACAGGTGGATATACACACACACACACACACACACACACACACACAAAGCCTATACCCTAACATTTCCATACACGCATTGGCCTTGTTTGCCAGTCCATGCACGTTGGCCCTGTGATTGTCCAGCTGGATGACTGGTGTCTCTGAGGGAAGCGCACCTGAAGTGTTTGTGTGTTTGCTAGTGTCTGCCACCCCGGGTGTAAATCTCTGCAGCTTTAGTGCTGCCACGAAAGCGCTCGAGCTGAACGGCAATAAAGGAGCTGCTCTGAGCTGCACTTCAGCTTTACTGCCCAGAGCTCATGTCCGAGACGCATGTCCGTCAACCCCTTCTCAGTCATCCTGTACTGAAATAGTAGTGGTTCAGATTCATTACTGCATCCTTTTTTTCTTCCCGATTTGGTATTGCCAAATAACACAACCCCACCCCCCCATCCCCCACCCCGACCAATACTCTAAACACACATCTCCTCTAAAACATATGATGATGGTCACCATCTCTTTTACAGTCCCCAGCTCCGCAGCAGCCACGGCTAACAGGCACCCGTGCCGGCCAGCTTCATCGCTTTAAGCGTGATTAGCGGAGAGAGCACCGTCGACCCACCATACACGGCCAGTTGTGCGTTCAGGCTCCGGCTGCTGATGGCAAAGCGGCATTAAACTGGGATACCACAACGGTCCGTCCACTCTGTCGTCACTGGCTGATATTCGAGATCAACTACACGTTCTTGGTATTTGTGGGACCTAATCGATGAGCATGGGTATCTTGTGCTCAAGCAACACCTGCAAATCCCTGGCTGTTCCCTGGAGAGTTGCTGTGTCTGGAAATTGTGCAAAGTGCTCTAACTTTTAGCACTCCTGAAGTAGCTATTGAAGGCCTTCTATTTAGAAGCATCTGAACTCCAGAGCTGGGTGTTTTACTCTGCATGAGACTAGCTGGGCAAAGGTTCCAAAAAGAAAACGTTCAGCCATTGTTGCGGGTGCAAATGCCAATGCAAGACATTTCATTAGTACTTCATACTTCAATGAGTATTTCATTTCATTCAGTACTACAACTCTACTGGCACAAATGACATAGGAAAGACCTCAAAGGAAAGACCTCATTCTTAAAGGTTCCATTTAATACATTTATTATTATTAATAAGTTTTTTGACCTGAATAGTAAGCATGTTGGGGCGAAAATGCTCAGGTGTTGTTGAACAAGCCTATTTACCACCCTGTTATTTTGTTGTCGAATGAAATGGGCTGATTTCCTTTTTATTTTTTTTTTTTGGGGGGGGGGGGGGGGTCAAGTTCACTTCTGATTGGCTGGTTTATGGCACTGTGACAGCTCATAGGAGCCTATTTATCACACAATTATTATATTTTTTGTATTTGTGTGGAGGGGGGTATGCTCACCTCTGATTGGCTGGTTTACAGCACAGTGGCAGCCCACAGGAGCTACATGCGGTAGCATAGTTTTAACGCTAACAGAAACACTGTACTTTCTACCGAGTCTTACCGAATAGTGCTGCTGTCCTCTCATTGGGTCCTCTCAGTGCAATCACAGTATCCACACCATATTCTCCGCTGTCACGTTTTACCACTTCACCAGCTTTGACTAGAACTTTCTCTAGTGGGGGTGGAGTTTATGTAAATTTATGGGCTGTGATGTAACAGTTTTGGGGTTTTGAAACTGGCCCTTGTTTTGGTTCTGCTGGATGGTCTTTCGTTGGGATTAGTTAACAGTAGGTGAGTCCTTCAGTTCTGCGGCCCCTTGTGTGTCCCCTGTGTGCGTGATGTTTTGAGTTTAGCATCTGACCCTGCATCAGTGGCCCCTGTGGGAGTAAAGTGCTGTAAAAAAAAGGCTGGTCAGGTTATGGTGGGGGGCCTCCAGAGACGTCTGGCTATTGTAGAGACCTGAGGAGAAGGTCCAGGCTCTACAGCTCCCACTCACCACTGCTTTGAGCTTTAATGTGGTCAGTAAATGACTGATTGTAATGCAACTGTAATGCATGCATATGCAGTGTGTGTGTATGTGTGTGTGTGTGTGTGTATGTGTGTGTGTGTATGTGTGTGTGTGTGTGTGTGTGTGTGTGCGCACGTCTGCGCGAGAGCCCACTATTGCTTTCGTTTCGAACCTTTCGTCCACACATCATTTATTCACATCTGCGTGCACAAATTGCTACGGCTGCGGTGGGCATATGAAGTGTGTGGCCTTAGGCCTCTGTGTATGTGTGCGCGCGCGTGTGTATATGTGGAGTCCTGTGGGCGTATGATAGGGCCCACGGGGGCCCCTGTGGACTCTCAGATAGGCCATCGGAGGCCTGCTTCCATAAACACCAGCATTAATAACAATCAAAGCGGCGGCCAGGCCCAAGCGTTGTTTATACGGCTGTAAAATTCAATTACGCCGCGGGGAGCGAAAGCAGCGCGTTACGGCCTGCCAGGGTGACATTTCATTTGCAGTGAATCATGGGAGTGAGCGGAGCGAAGTGGGCCTCTGCAGCTCACAACTCCTGTCTAAGTGTGTGTGTGTACTTTAACTTCTTCATGTGGATTTTGCACACCTGTGTGTGTGTGTGTGTGTGTGTGTGTGTGTGTGTGTGTGTGTCTGCGTTAGTATGTTTGATTTTTGGCTCAGTTTTTCCCTTTACTACTGATTTTGTATGGTTCTTACTACTGTTGACTTGGGAGTCAGAAGATTGCCGGTTCGATCCCCTTTACCGCCAGGAGGAGGAGGGCGAGGGAAGTGAAGGAACAGCACTCAACACCTCCTCCCTCAACATTCTTGAGGCCCTTGAGCTATGCACCTAACCTCTAATTACTTACCAGATGCTGAAGTGTCTGCCAACCTCTCTGGCAGGAAGTGTAGTTCACATTATGAGCCACCACTAAAGGACACGTTTTTCTGGACAAGCTGAGACATACAGAAGCGCCACCCGTGAAGAACTGTGAAAAGAAGCAAAGTTGACTCGGGTACGAGTGTTTTCCTGCCTGCGTCTCCAAAGCTATGTAGTGCAGTTATCAGCGCGCTGGGCTCTAAAAAGCAACTGCGAGCTTTAGAAAGATACAGCGTCGTTGAGAATAAAGTGGCTACATTTCCTGAGGTTCACTTAATACGTTTGTGTGCTTTTCTAAACTGAAAATTATTCATTTTTGAATTATTCATAATTCCAGGGGATATCCCTGTCTTAAACCCAGTGATTCCACAGCGACCCTGACCAAAAATATTGGTCATTCATTTCTTCAACCTTCTTTTTTTCTTCCTTTTTTTTCTTGTTTAGAGTTTTTGTTCAGCATTTTGGGTTAAAACGCTCCTTGTAACTCCAAAGCTAAACATCAGAAAGACGTTGGACTTTATTTTGAATTTTAGTTTGAAAGGAAAATCTGTTTGGCATCGAAAACCCCAACATCAGATAGACGTTGACATTTGGTTGTCTAACACCTTGACTTCAAACCAATAGCCTGTTTAATAACATTAAAATGATGATGAGGTTTAGCAGACGTTTAGCAGAGGTCGTCGTACCTCACAACTACATGTGGGTATTTTTTATGTCATTATGATGTGGCTTTGTTCAGCATTCTGGGTTGAAACACTCCTTGTAACTTCAAAGCTAAACATCAGACAGACGTTGGACTTTATTTTGAATTTTAATTTCAAAGGAAAATCGATTTGGCCTCGAACCCCAACATCAGAAAGACGTTGACATTTGGTTGTCTAACACCTTGACTTCAAACCAATAGTGTGTTTAATAACATTAAAATGATGACGTTTAGCAGACGTTAGGTTTTGTTTTTTGTACTTCACAACTACATGTTAATATGTTACATATGTCAGTTTGATGCTGGACTGTGACATTTGAAAGACATCGTTGATGTCTTCACTATGCTACATCTAAACAACGTTGGTGTTAGACGTTGTCTAGATGCTGTTTTAAACTCGTGCTTTGCTTTGATATAAGCCCTTTAATCGATTACCTAAACACTTAAATTGATGATCTCAATGCTAGCTGTGGCCCTGGTTTGCACACACCTACAGTGTGCTATGAACTTGCATAGGTGTGTATGTGTTCTTTTTGACCGGTTAAAGGTAGCACACACACACACACACACACACACACACACACACACACACACTGAAGCACAGTGTATCTGAATGCAGGCTGTTCAGCTGAGGTGACGATTAAAGTTTTAATGAGCGCTGCCTGCATGTGTCCCCACTGCTCCCAGCCCTCGTCAGCCCTGCTTTTCGCCAACGCTGAACCATCTAATATTCATGCTCCTCCTACAGCACTGCTCACTGCTCATTTCTGTACGAAGGGACAGCAGGGGTGGGCCTGTAGCGTGTCCACTATCAGTGCTAATGCTGCTGGAATTGCCTTGTCAGGGAGGTGGTCGTTACATCATGTGGAGGTACGGTATTCCTCAAATAGAAGCAGAATTTTCTTTGGCATTCAACCACATGAACACTGTACTAACTGTTAAGCATGGTGGTGGGAGCATCATGCTCTTGGGCTGTTTTGCTGCCATTAGGCCCAGTATATTGCTCCCACATAGAGTTTAATTAAAAAAGTCTACACAAGCTATTTCCAGCTGTCTTGCCAAGGCCTCTTAGAATCCTGCTAGTGCTCGTGATTGGCTACAGCTGTAGCTTTTCGCCAATAAGGGTCTGTATGACCACACTCATTCATACTGACCAATGAAAAAGCCTTATGGAGGAACGTTTTTTTGGTCAGATGAGACTAAAATTGGTCACCGTGTTTGGAGGAGTAAGGATAAGGCATTTAATGTCAAGAATACTCTAGCAACTGTTAAGCATGGTGGTGGTAGTATCAGGCATAACCTCAAACTAAAATCAGCTACATGGTCAAATCTTGGCCAGCAATGTCAAAAGGCATAATCTGGTTGAATGTCTTGATATTGGACGACCAAAATTCAATGTCCGGACAGCGTCTAATGCCAACGTCAATATTTTGTTTATCAAACATCTTCTGAACATCACATGCCAACTTCATATTGATGTAAAATACCAACATTTAGTTGTAAGGTGACCTAACAAATCCAACATCTGCTAAACGTCTTACACCAATTCGACATCCATCTGTTGAAGTTGGAGCTTGATGTTAACCCAGTGTTGGTTTCTGATGGATATGTGACTTTGATTTCCAACCAGAATTCAGTGTTGGAGCTTGATGTCCACATCTGTCTGATGGAGCTTGATTTCAGCCCTGTGTTGTTTTTGAGAACTGTGACTTTGGGTTGATATCCAGCTCCAACGTTGGGCAGATGTCAGTGTTGGTTTTTGATGGATTATGTAACATCTAAAATTCAACGTTGGCCGGACATTAGAGTCCATCATCATTCTGACATCAAATTGGCGTCTGATGACTGCTGGGATCTGGGTGTTCCCACAGGACAACAACCCCAACCATGGTTTGCATGGATGGACATTTGAGGCTAGATGTTCAACCCAAGCCACCTCCAGTGTTTATCCACAGGGCAAAAGCCCTTAAAACCCTCATCGTTTTCTCTCCTGTCCGACATTGGCTCCAGATCTTCTGGTTCTAATCCGTCTCTCGTGTTTTTCCGAACTGCTCACTGGTCCTCAGGGGATCCTATCTCAGAGCTGCTTTACTGATCCTGAATCAGCTAGATCATTAATACGCGACTTGCCGTTGCTCGTGGGCTGTCTGGTGCTTTCGGAGGCCGGGAGCTGCATGAGATGCAGGAAGAGACAGGCTTCAGAGGGCAGGGGAATGAATTTCCTGCGACACCCGTGAGCCGGGGAATAAATCCAGTGTGACGTGGCCGATAAGGGTTAGGGGAGGAGAACAACGGTAAATTGCGCCCTCGTCGGAATGAGTTACGCTCCGAGACAAGCGCCATCCCGGCTCGGTGACCTTCAGGTGTGGCCATTTGCATGTTATCAGCACGGAAAGGCGGAAACTTGTTTGGTGGGGTAGTTGGGAATTGTGCGGAGATGTCTCTGAACTCCCTCAAAACCCCACGATCTCATTTCCAATTCCTGGATAGATGTTCTATGCAGATTAGCCCAGTAATGCTGTTATCTCTCCCTCACACACACACATACACACACTCACACACACACACAAGTATACACACACACTCTTTGTTGTTTACCTTTGAATGCCAGGGTGTGATTTTGGAATGAGTTTTGGGATGAGCTCTGCCATATTAAGCAGGTGGATCTGAAATGCAAAATTCTTTCTTTCTTTCTTTCTTTCTTTTATTTTTTCCTTTTTTTTTCTTTCATTATTTTTCTTTTTGCTTTATTTCTTTCTGTTTTTCTCAATCATTTCTCTCTCTCTCTCTCTCTCTCTCTTTCACTTTTTGCTTGTCTTTACTTTATTCTTGCCTTCATTTGCCTCTTGTTTTCATTCATTTTTGCTTTCATTCTTTTGTTTTATTTTATTCTTCCACATTTTCTTATTTTCCTTTTTCCTGTTATTTCAACCTTTTCTCACCTTCCTTTTCACCTGCATTTCTCTTTTTTCATCTGTTTATTTTCCTTTCACTCGCTCACTTTCTTTCTTTCTTTCTTTCTTTCTTTTGTTTTTCTTTTCTTTTTTTATTTTATCTTCTGTATTCATTTCTTTCTTTCTTTTTTTCTTTCTTTCCATTTTCTGTTTTTATTTTATTTCCTTCTATATATTTTTTCTTTTTTTCCTTTGTATTCATTCATTTCTTTCTTTCTTTCTTTCTTTCTTTCTTTCTGTTTTCTGTTTTCTGTTTTTCTTTTCTTTTCTTCTTTATTTCTTTCCTTTCTTTTCTTTTAATTTTTTTCCTTCTGTATTAATTTATTTTTTCTTTCTTTCTTTCTTTCTTTCTATATTTCTTTTCTTTATTTTTTCCTTCTTTATTTCTTTCCTTTCTTTTCTTTAAATTTTTTTCCTTCTGTATTAATTTATTTTTTCTTTCTTCCTTTCTATTTTTCATTCCTCTTTTCTTTCCTTCTATATTTTCACAAAAGACCAAGCTCCTCTCTCTATGAATAGGGAGAGACCAAAGTACTGAAAACTGAAGGCAACTGATAATCTGATAAAAAAAAAAACATGAGTAGCTTGTAGCGTTTGGCTCAGTAAGGCACAAAAAAACAGATTTTTCGGCTTGTTCTGTTTACTGCTGATTGGCTCTTTTTGCTGAAGGACGAGACTCCAGCGTTACGAGAACTCTAAACAGTGGCCAGGACTCCTCAGTTCTAATGTCTCTGGTGTTTCTGCTGCTGTGGGAAAGGTCTCGCAGTTTCTTCTTCATCTGTAGAAAGACGCCACCGCATTGCGTTATGGTGTGCAGTGGAAAGTCTAGCGTACATTTTGTGGTTCATTATGGGTGTTCAATAGTGAACTATATAGAGTTAAACAAAAAAAAGTTGAGGGGGTGGCGGCCTGCAGTCTGTGTTTAATGTGATTGGCAGGTTTTAAGATGAATTCAGGATGAATGTATTATTAGTATATTAGTACAATGATCCTTTGGGTGGGGTGGGTGTGGGATGGGATGGGAGGGGGTGATGCAGGGTGGAGGTCTGGTCACTGGACTGTGGGTTTATTGGAGATTGATTTGTGCTTTTGGTCAGAGCTTTCTGAAGGTCAGGCATATGAGTGTGAACACTGTGCAGAAGGACAGACCTTACTGTGAGTAAAAATACACACCGACTCAATAGAGTTCGGCTGGTAATGGATTAAAAGTGTGTGTTTGTGTGTGTGTGTGTGTGTGAGAAGTTTCAGACTCTTCTACTATCTTGAACATGTTTTTCTGCTGTTGTGGTTGCAGGACGATTCCCAGCGTTGTGTGTTTGCTGGGTCGATGGGCAGAGCATCAGGGGGGTCACACCGCTGGAGACGGATTGATCACCGCACGCATGTGTGTGTTCTTATGAAGCCTCTCAATGGCATACATCCCTCAGACCTCCGGGCCAATTAGAGCAGCCCCCCGCTCTGCCCCCGCTGCTGTACGGGCCGGACGGGTGGGTGTTCCCCCAAGAATCGCTCAATATAATGGTCACACGCCAGTAAAACCCCTCAACTGTCCTCCAGACCCTCCTCTGTGTGAGCTGAGCTAACGACTGGACAAACTGAAAGAGAGACAGAGACAGATGGGGGAAAGTTAGATTGGGGAGAGAGAGACAGGGAGCGAGAGAGAGACAGGAAGCGAGAGAGACTGAGATTGCTTCTTTTCTTTGGACGTTTTTCATTTTTGCTGGCGGTCTTGCTGGAGGTCTTGCTGGCTGTCTCGCTGGCTGGCTGTCTCGCTTGCTGGCTGTCTCGCTGGCTGTTCTTTTTCATTCCTAGTGTTTATATTTTCATTCCCTCTCTCTTCGTTCTTTTGATCTTCTGTTTCTTTTGTTCTTTACTTTGTTCTTTCTCTCTATGTTTCAATCTTCTTCGATCTTTCTTTTATTTCTCTTTCTTTTATGTTTGTTTTTTAGTTCTCTCCTTTATTCCCTACTTCTTACTTTCCGTTTCATTCTTTCCTTTTGTTCTTTGTTTATTTTGTTCTTTTAGATTTTTTTCTGTTTTCTTTTGCTTTCTCTTTCATTTGTTTCTTTCATCTTTTTCTTTCGTTCTTTCTTCACCTCTGACCTTTTAACGTTTTCTTTCCACTCTTCCCTGGAGCTTTTCTATATGAAGTTTTGCTCTCCAGCTATATCGCACACAGAACCAGCAAATCTCACCCCATCACTAATTCATGCCTTCCCTTCCTCTTTTATATATGTGTGTAATGTTTAATGCATTGTGTGTGTGTGTGTGTGTGTGTGTGTGTGTGTGTGTGTGTGTGTGTGTGTAGGGCAGGGCAAATTCTTTTAGGCTGGATTGAAGAAAAGGGGGTATGATGGGGTCTTGCATCGTCTGATGGAAACAACACACACACACACTCAAACATACACATCTTTTCCCAGTGATGAGATCCAATAGCCTCAGGCCAGACACA